>NC_074670.1:80262457-80407457 GCF_029448725.1 Salvelinus fontinalis
ACCTTTTCAGAGGGATTCCTCAAGGAACCTTTTCAGAGGGATGCCTCAAGGAACCTTTTCAGAGGGATTCCTCAAGGAACCTTTTCAGAGGGATTCCTCAAGGAACCTTTTCAGAGGGATTCCTCAAGGAACCTTTTCAGAGGGATTCCTCAAGGAACCTTTTCAGAGGGATTCCTCAAGGAAGCTTTTCAGAGGGGTTCCTCAAGGAACCTTTTTGAACTGGGAAGGTTCAGCTGGTGTGGCAAAAGGCCCCTTTACTTCTAAGAGTGCAGACCTAGGAGCATTGGATGGCCAAAGGTGTGGGCCGCACTTCTATCTGTATCAAACAACTGTGATCAGTGGCATACCGCAGTTTCTCGAGCCCCCCGCGCCCCCCGCGCCCCCCGAGCCCCCCGAGCCCCCCGCGCCCCCTGAGCCCCCCGAGCCCCCCGAGCCCCCCGCGCAAGGTTCGAGCAAGGTTCCCTCCTAACTTCCTGCATTTCTACACATCAGTGAGTCAGAGAGGGTAGAAAATGAATTCAGTTTACAGATGAATACTGATCTTCTTCTTCTTCTCCTGTCTTTCAGGTGGTAGTGTTCCAGACCTGGACACTGCACGGGGCTCGGAGACAGAACCAGCGGAGATCGGGCCTATCATGACAAACAACAACTTTACTCTACCCAGAATCCCACAGCACCATGTTCTACCATACACTCCTTCAATAGGGAGAGACAGAACACCCAGGCTAACAGCTGAAATATCACCCAGACTGGATAAACAACCTATTTCCCTTAACATAGACATTATCTCCCCCCTGAAACAACCTACATAAACCAACTGAACTCTGCTGCCTGAGCCTCAGCTCTAATGGTAATGTATGGATATAATCGTAATGTATGGATATAATGGTAATGTGTAGATATAATGGTAATGTATGGATATAATGGTAATGTGTAGATATAATGGTAATGTATGGATATAATGGTAATATGTTGATATAATGGTAATATGTAGATATAATGGTAATATGTAGATATAATGGTAATATGTAGATATAATGGTAATATGTTGATATAATGGTAATATGTTGATATAATGGTAATGTGTAGATATAATGGTAATGTATGGATATAATGGTAATATGTAGATATAATGGTAATATGTAGATATAATGGTAATGTATGGATATAATGGTAATGTGTGTATATTAAGAGAACATACTGTAAATCTCTGCATCTAATCCAAACCAACATCCAACAGGACTAAAATGTGACTCCCTGCTCGACTCCTGAGTGATTAAAAGTCCAACTCTTTGGAAGATATCAATTCTTCTGTTTATAGAAGGTTTTCTGGGCTTAGTGAATATACTTTAATGTATGTGACTCTCACACAGGAAGCCATCTGGATGAGATATCGATTCTAAATATACAGTTGAAATATCGGCCAGCGGAGCTTGGCGAATCCTGACTGCTCTTCGCAGAGACCTTTCTAGAGTGAAATGCTGTTTCTCACTTTGTCCGAACGAAACAGCAGGAAGCTCTGAAACCTGTCCACCTCCTGTCACCCCCTTCTCGGCGTTGTTGAGTAACGGTCTTCCAAGATAAAGAGCTGCTCGCTTTCTCAACAAGAAAAATAATCTGTCTAGTAGAGATTGCAATGCAGTCAACAGGCATGTTTTGGTGGCTGGACTAAGAAAGAAAAACAAAAGAAAGATTGAAAGAAAAAAGGGGGAGGAAGAGACGAGAAGCGTCTGGGTTTTTGGAGAAAAGAGAAATATTTAAGAGGGAGGGAAGACAGACAACAAACAGAAATAGAAAAGTTTGATGTTTTATCAGTCTTTCTTCTTCAGCTGGAGATTTGCAGTAGAGCACATCGTTATTGTGAAAAGCGTCTTGGCTGCGGTTCATGGGAACTGATCCAGCGTGCTCTGTGTCTGTGGAACTCCCAGCATGCTCTAGTCTCCCGGGAGGTCCCTGATAATGTTTCTGGTAAGTCCTGAGTAATACTGTGTAGTAACAGTGTGTCAGAACCAGAGGCACACTTCTCCCGTCCGTCAGCCTCCCTCCCTGCTAGCTACAAGACTAAAGGACTAAAGGAAACATTAAGGAGGATTACTGCAGGAAGAGAAATGTCCAGCGGCAGGAGAAGCAACATGGAAAGCTAAGATTCTCCTTATCCCCAATGGTGATTCTCTTTTTTCTCTCCAAACGCTCCCCAAAAACGGTGATCCTCAAACTGACATACAGACCAAGCCAGGCAGGGCTGCAGACAATCTGGGTAGAAGAAGAGACAGAAACTGTGGAGTAAACCAGAGGAGAAGCAGAGGAGCTCCAGAACTCCCCAGCGGAGCAGCAAAGCTCCCCCAGATCGAGGCACCGTCCTGGGGGTAGAGATGGAGACGGAGAGGGGTCATATGTCTGTGAGGAGGGGGGTAAGCTGGAGCCCAGGTGGGGGGAGGAAGCCCCTTCAGGGAGGGAAGGTCAGGGATGTGGACACCGGCAACAGAGAGAGCAATGTATCACGGGAGAGGCGGGACTACAGAGGGAACAAAGGACAGGTGACATCGACCTCCACCAATCAGCTGGCTCGGAAAACCAGTAAGTTGGATGTTTATTCTGTTTACATGGCTTTTGGTTTCTAGTTAGTCTGTAGTTAGTCTGTAGTTAGTCTGTAGTTAGTCTGTAGTTAGTCTGTAGTTAGTCTGTAGTTAGTCTGTAGTTAGTATGTAGTTAGTCTGTAGTTAGTCTGTAGTTAGTCTGTAGTTAGTCTGTAGTTAGTTTCTAGTTAGTCTGTATTTAGTTTCTCGTTAGTCTGTAGTTAGTCTGGCTTCTTTTTGGATTTCAGGAGCGAACGTGGAACATAATGGAACTACAGCGATGTGAATCTGAGATTCAGTAGTTGAAATCAATGACAAAACCGTCCGTTTCAACAAACTGTTTTGAATTTGATGACAAAGACATATACAGAGGTAGAGGTATATACAGAGGTATATATAGAGGTAGAGGTATATATAGAGGTAGAGGTATATACAGAGGTAGAGGTATATATAGAGGTAGAGGTATATACAGAGGTAGAGGTATATACAGAGGTATATATAGAGGTAGAGGCATATACAGGGGTAGAGGTATATACAGAGGTATTTACAGAGGTAGAGGTATATATAGAGGTAGAGGTATATACAGAGGTATATACAGAGGTAGAGGTATATACAGAGGTAGAGGTATATACAGAGGTAGAGGTATATACAGAGGTAGAGGTATATACAGAGGTAGAGGTATATACAGAGGTAGAGGTATATACAGAGGTAGAGGTATATACAGAGGTATATACAGAGGTAGAGGTATATATAGAGGTAGAGGTATATACAGAGGTATATACAGAGGTAGAGGTATATACAGAGGTAGAGGTATATACAGAGGTAGAGGTATATATAGAGGTAGAGGTATATACAGAGGTATATACAGAGGTAGAGGTATATACAGAGGTAGAGGTATATACAGAGGTAGAGGTATATACAGAGGTATATACAGAGGTAGAGGTATATATAGAGGTAGAGGTATATACAGAGGTATATACAGAGGTAGAGGTATATACAGGGGTAGAGGTATATACAGAGGTAGAGGTATATACAGAGGTAGAGGTATATACAGAGGTAGAGGTATATACAGAGGTAGAGGTATATACAGAGGTAGAGGTATATATAGAGGTAGAGGTATATACAGAGGTAGAGGTATATATAGAGGTAGAGGTATATATAGAGGTAGAGGTATATACAGAGGTAGAGGTATATACAGAGGTAGAGGTATATATAGAGGTAGAGGTATATACAGAGGTAGAGGTATATACAGAGGTAGAGGTATATACAGAGGTAGAGGTATATATAGAGGTAGAGGTATATATAGAGGTAGAGGTATATATAGAGGTAGAGGTATATACAGAGGTAGAGGCATATACAGAGGTATATATAGAGGTAGAGGCATATACAGAGGTAGAGGCATATACAGAGGTATATATAGAGGTAGAGGTATATACAGAGGTAGAGGTATATATAGAGGTAGAGGTATATATAGAGGTAGAGGCATATACAGAGGTATATACAGAGGTAGAGGCATATACAGAGGTAGAGGTATATACAGAGGTATATACAGAGGTAGAGGCATATACAGAGGTAGAGGCATATACAGAGGTAGAGGCATATACAGAGGTAGAGGTATATACAGAGGTAGAGGTATATACAGAGGCATATACAGAGGTAGAGGCATATACAGAGGTAGAGGTATATACAGGGGTATATACAGAGGTAGAGGTATATACAGAGGTAGAGGCATATACAGAGGTATATATAGAGGTAGAGGTATATACAGAGGTATATATAGAGGTAGAGGTATATACAGAGGTAGAGGTATATACAGAGGTATATATAGAGGTAGAGGTATATACAGAGGTAGAGGCATATACAGAGGTATATATAGAGGTAGAGGTATATACAGAGGTAGAGGCATATACAGAGGTAGAGGTATATACAGAGGTATATACAGAGGTAGAGGTATATACAGAGGTAGAGGCATATACAGAGGTAGAAGCATATACAGAGGTAGAGGTATATACAGAGGTAGAGGCATATACAGAGGCATATACAGAGGTAGAGGCATATACAGAGGTATATATAGAGGTAGAGGCATATACAGAGGTAGAGGTATATACAGAGGTAGAGGTATATACAGAGGTAGAGGTATATACATAGGTATATATAGAGGTAGAGGTATATATAGAGGTAGAGGTATATACAGAGGTATATATAGAGGTAGAGGCATATACAGAGGTAGAGGTATATACAGAGGTAGAGGTATATACAGAGGTAGAGGTATATACAGAGGTATATATAGAGGTAGAGGTATATATAGAGGTAGAGGTATATACAGAGGTAGAGGTATATACAGAAGTAGAGGTATATACAGAGGTAGAGGCATATACAGAGGTAGAGGCATATACAGAGGTAGAAGCATATACAGAGGTAGAGGTATATACAGAGGTAGGGGCATATACAGAGGCATATACAGAGGTAGAGGCATATACAGAGGTAGAGGTATATACAGAGGTAGAGGTATATACAGAGGTAGAGGCATATACAGAGGTAGAGGCATATACAGAGGTATATATAGAGGTAGAGGTATATACAGAGGTAGAGGTATATACAGAGGTATATATAGAGGTAGAGGTATATATAGAGGTAGAGGTATATACAGAGGTAGAGGTATATACAGAGGTAGAGGTATATACAGAGGTAGAGGTATATACAGAGGCATATACAGAGGTAGAGGCATATACAGAGGTAGAGGCATATACAGAGGTAGAGGCATATACAGAGGTAGAGGTATATACAGAGGTAGAGGTATATACAGAGGTAGAGGTATATACAGAGGTAGAGGTATATACAGAGGTAGAGGTATATACAGAGGTAGAGGCATATACAGAGGTAGAGGTATATACAGAGGTAGAGGCATATACAGAGGTAGAGGTATATACAGAGGTAGAGGTAAATACAGAGGTAGAGGCATATACAGAGGTAGAGGTAGATACAGAGGTAGAGGCATATACAGAGGTAGAGGTATATACAGAGGTAGAGGCATATACAGAGGTAGAGGTATATACAGGGGTATATATAGAGGTAGAGGCATATACAGAGGTAGAGGTATATACAGAGGTAGAGGTATATACAGAGGTAGAGGTATATACAGAGGTATATACAGAGGTAGAGGTATATACAGAGGTAGAGGTATATACAGAGGTATATACAGAGGTAGAGGTATATACAGAGGTAGAGGTATATACAGAGGTAGAGGTACATACAGAGGTAGAGGTATATACAGAGGTAGAGGTATATACAGAGGTAGAGGTATATACAGAGGTAGAGGTATATACAGAGGTATATACAGAGGTAGAGGTATATATAGAGGTAGAGGTATATACAGAGGTATATACAGAGGTAGAGGTATATACAGAGGTAGAGGTATATATAGAGGTAGAGGTATATACAGAGGTATATACAGAGGTAGAGGTATATATAGAGGTAGAGGTATATACAGAGGTATATACAGAGGTAGAGGTATATACAGAGGTAGAGGTATATACAGAGGTAGAGGTATATACAGAGGTATATACAGAGGTAGAGGTATATATAGAGGTAGAGGTATATACAGAGGTATATACAGAGGTAGAGGTATATACAGGGGTAGAGGTATATACAGAGGTAGAGGTATATACAGAGGTAGAGGTATATACAGAGGTAGAGGTATATACAGAGGTAGAGGTATATACAGAGGTAGAGGTATATATAGAGGTAGAGGTATATACAGAGGTAGAGGTATATATAGAGGTAGAGGTATATATAGAGGTAGAGGTATATACAGAGGTAGAGGTATATACAGAGGTAGAGGTATATACAGAGGTAGAGGTATATACAGAGGTAGAGGTATATATAGAGGTAGAGGTATATACAGAGGTAGAGGTATATACAGAGGTAGAGGTATATACAGAGGTAGAGGTATATACAGACGTAGAGGTATATACAGAGGTAGAGGTATATATAGAGGTAGAGGTATATACAGAGGTAGAGGCATATACAGAGGTATATATAGAGGTAGAGGCATATACAGAGGTAGAGGCATATACAGAGGTATATATAGAGGTAGAGGTATATACAGAGGTAGAGGTATATATAGAGGTAGAGGTATATATAGAGGTAGAGGCATATACAGAGGTATATACAGAGGTAGAGGCATATACAGAGGTAGAGGTATATACAGAGGTATATACAGAGGTAGAGGCATATACAGAGGTAGAGGCATATACAGAGGTAGAGGTATATACAGGGGTATATACAGAGGTAGAGGTATATACAGAGGTAGAGGCATATACAGAGGTATATATAGAGGTAGAGGTATATACAGAGGTATATATAGAGGTAGAGGTATATACAGAGGTAGAGGTATATACAGAGGTATATATAGAGGTAGAGGTATATACAGAGGTAGAGGCATATACAGAGGTATATATAGAGGTAGAGGTATATACAGAGGTAGAGGCATATACAGAGGTAGAGGTATATACAGAGGTATATACAGAGGTAGAGGTATATACAGAGGTAGAGGCATATACAGAGGTAGAGGTATATACAGAG
Organism: Salvelinus fontinalis; assembly: GCF_029448725.1. NCBI lineage: Eukaryota > Metazoa > Chordata > Actinopteri > Salmoniformes > Salmonidae > Salvelinus > Salvelinus fontinalis. Next base: position 80,269,618 of record NC_074670.1, read on the forward strand.
GTAGAGGTATATACAGAGGCATATACAGGGGTAGAGGCATATACAGAGGTAGAGGTATATACAGAGGTATATATAGAGGTAGAGGCATATACAGAGGTAGAGGTATATATAGAGGTAGAGGTATATACAGAGGTAGAGGTATATACAGAGGTATATATAGAGGTAGAGGTATATATAGAGGTAGAGGTATATACAGAGGTATATATAGAGGTAGAGGCATATACAGAGGTAGAGGTATATACAGAGGTAGAGGTATATACAGAGGTAGAGGTATATACAGAGGTATATATAGAGGTAGAGGTATATATAGAGGTAGAGGTATATACAGAGGTAGAGGCATATACAGAGGTAGAGGTATATACAGAGGTAGAGGTATATACAGAGGTATATATAGAGGTAGAGGTATATATAGAGGTAGAGGTATATACAGAGGTATATATAGAGGTAGAGGCATATACAGAGGTAGAGGTATATACAGAGGTAGAGGTATATACAGAGGTAGAGGTGTATACAGAGGTAGAGGCATATACAGAGGCATATACAGAGGTAGAGGCATATACAGAGGTAGAGGTATATACAGAGGTAGAGGTATATACAGAGGTAGAGGCATATACAGAGGTAGAGGCATATACAGAGGTATATATAGAGGTAGAGGTATATACAGAGGTAGAGGTATATACAGAGGTATATATAGAGGTAGAGGTATATATAGAGGTAGAGGTATATACAGAGGTAGAGGTATATACAGAGGTAGAGGTATATACAGAGGTAGAGGTATATACAGAGGCATATACAGAGGTAGAGGCATATACAGAGGTAGAGGCATATACAGAGGTAGAGGCATATACAGAGGTAGAGGTATATACAGAGGTAGAGGTATATACAGAGGTAGAGGTATATACAGAGGTAGAGGTATATACAGAGGTAGAGGTATATACAGAGGTAGAGGTATATACAGAGGTAGAGGCATATACAGAGGTAGAGGTATATACAGAGGTAGAGGCATATACAGAGGTAGAGGTATATACAGAGGTAGAGGTAAATACAGAGGTAGAGGCATATACAGAGGTAGAGGTATATACAGAGGTAGAGGCATATACAGAGGTAGAGGTATATACAGAGGTAGAGGCATATACAGAGGTAGAGGTATATACAGAGTTAGAGGCATATACAGAGGTAGAGGTATATACAGAGGTATATACAGAGGTAGAGGTATATACAGAGGTAGAGGTATATACAGAGGTAGAGGCATATACAGAGGTAGAGGTATATACAGAGGTATATACAGAGGTAGAGGTATATACAGAGGTAGAGGTATATACAGAGGTAGAGGTATATACAGAGGTATATATAGAGGTAGAGGTATATACAGAGGTAGAGGTATATACAGAGGTATATATAGAGGTAGAGGCATATACAGAGGTAGAGGTATATACAGAGGTAGAGGTATATACAGAGGCATATACAGAGGTATATATAGAGGTAGAGGCATATACAGAGGTAGAGGTATATACAGAGGTAGAGGTATATACAGAGGTAGAGGTATATACAGAGGTAGAGGTATATACAGAGGTATATATAGAGGTAGAGGCATATACAGAGGTAGAGGTATATACAGAGGTATATATAGAGGTAGAGGCATATACAGAGGTAGAGGCATATACAGAGGTATATACAGAGGTAGAGGCATATACAGAGGTAGAGGCATATACAGAGGTATATATAGAGGTAGAGGCATATACAGAGGTATATATAGAGGTAGAGGCATATACAGAGGTAGAGGCATATACAGAGGTATATACAGAGGTAGAGGCATATACAGAGGTAGAGGCATATACAGAGGTATATATAGAGGTAGAGTCATATACAGAGGTAGAGGCATATACAGAGGTAGAGGTATATACAGAGGTAGAGGTATATACAGAGGTATATATAGAGGTAGAGGCATATACAGAGGTAGAGGTATATACAGAGGTATATATAGAGGTAGAGGCATATACAGAGGTAGAGGCATATACAGAGGTAGAGGTATATACAGAGGTAGAGGTATATACAGAGGTATATACAGAGGTAGAGGCATATACAGAGGTAGAGGCATATACAGAGGTAGAGGTATATACAGAGGTAGAGGTATATACAGAGGTAGAGGTATATACAGAGGCATATACAGAGGTAGAGGCATATACAGAGGTAGAGGCATATACAGAGGTAGAGTCATATACAGAGGTAGAGGTATATACAGAGGTAGAGGTATATACAGAGGTAGAGGTATATACAGAGGTATATACAGAGGTAGAGGTATATACAGAGGTAGAGGTATATACAGAGGTAGAGGTATATATAGAGGTAGAGGTATATACAGAGGTAGAGGTATATACAGAGGTAGAGGCATATACAGAGGTAGAGGTATATACAGAGGCATATACAGAGGTAGAGGCATATACAGAGGTAGAGGCATATACAGAGGTAGAGGTATATACAGAGGTATATATAGAGGTAGAGGTATATATAGAGGTAGAGGTATATACAGAGGTAGAGGTATATACAGAGGTATATACAGAGGTAGAGGCATATACAGAGGTAGAGGCATATACAGAGGTAGAGGTATATACAGAGGTAGAGGCATATACAGAGGTAGAGGTATATACAGAGGTAGAGGTATATACAGAGGCATATACAGAGGTAGAGGTATATACAGAGGTAGAGGCATATACAGAGGTAGAGGTATATACAGAGGTATATATAGAGGTAGAGGTATATACAGAGGTAGAGGCATATACAGAGGTATATACAGAGGTAGAGGCATATACAGAGGTAGAGGCATATACAGAGGTAGAGGTAAATACAGAGGCAGAGGCATATACAGAGGTATATACAGAGGTAGAGGTATATACAGAGGTAGAGGCATATACAGAGGTAGAGGTATATACAGAGGTAGAGGTATATACAGAGGTAGAGGTATATACAGAGGTAGAGGCATATACAGAGGTAGAGGTATATACAGAGGTAGAGGTATATACAGAGGTGGAGGTATATACAGAGGTGGAGGTATATACAGAGGTAGAGGCATATACAGAGGTAGAGGTATATACAGAGGTAGAGGTATATACAGAGGTGGAGGTATATACAGAGGTATGGGTTGGCAGGTAGCCTAGTGGTTTTAGCGTTGGTCTAGTAACCGAAAGGTTGCAAGATCGAATCCCCGATCTGACAATGTAAAAATCTGTCTTTCTGCTCCTGAACAAGGCAGTTAACCCGCTGTTCCCTGGTAGGCCGTCATTGTAAATAAGAATTTGTTCTTAACTGACTTGCCGAGTTAAATAAAGGTTGTATTGAAAAATATATACAAAAGTTTGGCGTCACTTAGAAATTTCCTTGTTTTTGAAAGAAAAACACATTTTTTTATCTATTAAAATAACATCAAATTGATCATAAATACAGTGTAGACATTGTTAATGTTGTAAATTACTATTGTAGCTGGAAACGGCAGATTTTTTATGGAATATCTACATAGGCGTACAGAGGTCCATTACCAGCAACAACCACTCATGTGTTCCAATGGCACGTTGTGTTAGCTAATCCAAGTTGATCATTTTAAAAGGCTAATTGATCATTAGAAAACCCTTTTGCAATTATTTTAGCACAGCTGAAAATTGTTTTTCTGATTAAAGAAGCAATAAAACTGGCCTTCTTTAGACTAATTGAGTATCTGGAGCATCAGCATTTGTGGGTTCGGTTACAGGCTCAAAATGGACAGCAACAAACGCTTTCTTCTGAAACTCATCAGTCTATTCTTGTTCTGAGAAATGAAGGCTATTCCATGCTAGAAATTGCTGAGAAACTGAAGATCTCGTACAATGCTGTGTACTACTCCCTTCACAGAACAGCACAAACTGGCTCTAACCAGAATAGAAAGAGGGGTGGGAGGCCCCGGTGCACAACTGAGCAAGAGGACAAGTACATTAGAGTGTCTAGTTTGAGAAACAGACACCTCACAAGTTCTCAACTGGCAGCTTCATTAAATAGTACCCGCAAAACACCAGTCTCAACGTCAACAGTGAAGAGGCGACTCCGGGATACTGGCTTTCTAGTCTGAGTTGCAGAGACAGTAAACTAAGAGACAGTAAACTAATCACTCAGCTGATCACTCCTGGGTTAGAGACAGTAAACTAATCACAGCTGATCACTCCTGGGTCAGAGACAGTAAACTAATCACTTAGCTGATCACTCCTAGTGTAACGGTCCTGACCTGTTTTATGTTGTTTTTGTATGTGTTTAGGTCAGGGCATGTGTTTTGGGTGGGCAGTCTATGTTATCTGTTTCTATGTTGGTTTTGGTTGCCTGGTATGGCTCTTAATTAGAGGCAGGTGTTTTGCGTTCTCCTCTAATTAAGAGTCATATTTAGGTAGGGTGTTCTCACTGTTTGTTTGTGGGGTGATTGTCTCCTGTGTCTGTGTCGATGTTACACCATAAGGGATTGTTTCGGTTTGTTCGTGCGTTTATGTAGTCTGTTCCTGTGTCAGCGTGCTTCGTGTATTTGTAAGTTCGTTTGTTTCAGGTCTGTCTACATCGTTTTGTTATTTTGTTAGTTATGTCAAGTATAGTTCGTTTTCGTCTTTGTCTGTTTGTTTATTTAATAAATTCATCATGTATTCACAACCCGCTGCGCCTTGGCTCGATCACTACTCCACCTCTTCTTATGAAGAGAGAGAGGAACGCCGTTACACCTAGGTTAGAGACAGTAAACTAATCACACAGCTGATCACTCCTGGGTCAGAGACAGTGAACTAATCACTCAGCTGATCACTCCTGGGTCAGAGACAGTAAACTAATCACTCAGCTGATCACTCCTGGGTCAGAGACAGTGAACTAATCACTCAGCTGATCACTCCTGGGTCAGAGACAGTAAACTAATCACTCAGCTGATCACTCCTGGGTCAGAGACAGTAAACTAATCACTCAGCTGATCACTCCTGGGTCAGAGACAGTAAACTAATCACTCAGCTGATCACTCCTGGGTCAGAGACAGTAAACTAATCACTCAGCTGATCACTCCTGGGTCAGAGACAGTAAACTCCACGTTACATCAGAGATGATAGATGGATAAACGCTCGATGAAACATCTGTTTCGACCACCGTAAAAATAGCAGACTGGGTTACCCTGACGCACGCACGCACGCACGCACGCACGCACGCACGCACGCACGCACGCACACACACACACATACACACAGAGAGAGAAAGGCAGTCCTGAACCCCAACCTAAAGGGCCAATCTCAGAACGGCTCTATACCCAGGACGGGTCCAGAACATAATGGACTGTGTTGAGGCATAGAACGGCTCTATACCCAGGACGGGTCCAGGCCATAATGGACTGTGTTGAGGCATAGAACGGCTCTATACCCAGGACGGGTTCAGAACATAATGGACTGTGTTGAGACATAGAACGGCTCTCTACCCAGGACGGGTCCAGAACATAATGGACTGTGTTGAGACATAGAACGGCTCTCTACCCAGGACGGGTCCAGAACATAATGGACTGTGTTGAGACATAGAACGGCTCTATACCCAGGACGGGTCCAGGCCATAATGGACTGTGTTGAGACATAGAACGGCTCTCTACCCAGGACGGGTCCAGAACATAATGGACTGTGTTGAGGCATAGAAAGGCTCTCTACCAACGACGGGTCCAGAACATAATGGACTGTGTTGAGGCATAGAATGGCTCTCTACCAACGACGGGTCCAGAACATAATGGACTGTGTTGAGACATAGAACGGCTCTATTATTATTGTGAATCAAATACCTCCATTTCCTTCATAAGAACAGTAGTTGTTTATGCTCATGGTCTGAGTTTTGCGTTTAGTTCAACATTGATAAATAACCTCTGGCTTTGGCAATGTAAACATATGTTTCCCAATTCCAAGGAAGCCCTTTTGAATTGAGAGAGTGAAAGACTCAGGTCAGACCAGAGTGAGAGTAAAGTTACGACAGTGTGGGGGGGGGGGGCCTCATTGCCAAGGGCCAAGTTGTGTCTCTGCTGGAGGAAAGCAAAGGAAGTTCATGTCCCTCCCCGCAGGTTGAAGCCCAGAGAGAAGGACTCTGGAGTTCACAGAGGGCAGACAGAGAGGGACCACCTGGAGAGGACAGACAGAGAGGGAACGCTTGGAGAGGCCAGACAGAGAGGGAATGCCTGGAGAGGGCTGACAGAGAGATGCCGCCTGGAGAGGGCAGTCAGAGAGGGAACGCCTGGAGAGGGCTGACAGAGAGGGAACGCCTGGAGAGTGCTGACAGACAGACAGGGAGGCAGACAGGGAGGTAGGCAGGAAGAGGTCTGAGTCACCTAGCCCTGACGAGAGCGAGAGCGAGAACGAGAGAGAGAGAGAGAGAGAGTAGGCATGTGGACAGGAAGGCACTCCCCTCTCTCTCTCCCTTCCTCCCTCCACACATAGAGAAAAGAAGGTCAGGTGCCTAACCTAACTTTCTTAAAGGGCCTAGATGATCTCCCTATGGTCTAACCCACCAGCTGTACAAATGGTCTTTACCCTCTGGTACCTGGTCTAACTCAACATGGTCTCTACCTTCCTCTGATACCTGGTCTAACTCAACATGGTCTCTACCTTCCTCTGATACCTGGTCTAACTCAACATGGTCTCTACCTTCCTCTGATACCTGGTCTAACTCAACATGGTCTCTACCTTCCTCTGATACCTGGTCTAACTCAACATGGTCTCTACCTTCCTCTGATACCTGGTCTAACTCAACATGGTCTCTACCTTCCTCTGATACCTGGTCTAACTCAACATGGTCTCTACCTTCCTCTGATACCTGGTCAAACTCAACATGGTCTCTACCTTCCTCTGATACCTGGTCTAACTCAACATGGTCTCTACCTTCCTCTGATACCTGGTCTAACTCAACATGGTCTCTACCTTCCTCTGATACCTGGTCTAACTCAACATGGTCTCTACCTTCCTCTGATACCTGGTCTAACTCAACATGGTCTCTACCTTCCTCTGATACCTGGTCTAACTCAACATGGTCTCTACCTTCCTCTGATACCTGGTCTAACTCAACATGGTCTCTACCTTCCTCTGATACCTGGTCTAACTCAACATGGTCTCTACCTTCCTCTGATACCTGGTCTAACTCAACATGGTCTCTACCTTCCTCTGATACCTGGTCTAACTCAACATGGTCTCTACCTTCCTCTGATACCTGGTCAAACTCAACATGGTCTCTACCTTCCTCTGATACCTGGTCTAACTCAACATGGTCTCTACCTTCCTCTGATACCTGGTCTAACTCAACATGGTCTCTACCTTCCTCTGATACCTGGTCTAACTCAACATGGTCTCTACCTTCCTCTGATACCTGGTCTAACTCAACATGGTCTCTACCTTCCTCTGATACCTGGTCTAACTCAACATGGTCTCTACCTTCCTCTGATACCTGGTCAAACTCAACATGGTCTCTACCTTCCTCTGATACCTGGTCTAACTCAACATGGTCTCTACCTTCCTCTGATACCTGGTCTAACTCAACATGGTCTCTACCTTCCTCTGATACCTGGTCTAACTCAAAGACAAACAGCTGAGACTGATCTAGTGTCAGACTCTACATATCCAGTTCTCTGCTGCCAATGACTGGAACGAACTACAAAAATCTCTGAAACTGGAAACACTTATCTCCCTCACTAGCTTTAAGCACCAGCTGTCAGAGCAGCTCACAGATTACTGCACCTGTACATAGCCCATCTATAATTTAGCCCAAACAACTACCTCTTTCCCTACTGTATTTATTTATTTATTTTGCTCCTTTGCACCCCATTATTTATATTTCTACTTTGCACATTCTTCCCCTGCAAATCTACCATTCCAGTGTTTTACTTGCTATATTGTATTTACTTCGCCACCATGGCCTTTTTTTGCCTTTACCTCCCTTATCTCACCTCATTTGCTCACATTGTATATAGATTTATTTTTCTACTGTGTTATTGACTGTATGTTTGTTTTACTCCATGTGTAACTCTGTGTTGTTGTATGTGTCGAACTGCTTTGCTTTATCTTGGCCAGGTCGCAATTGTAAATTAGAACTTGTTCTCAACTTTCCTACCTGGTTAAATAAAGGTGAAATACAAAAATAAAAAATACAATTTCAGAAGACGTTACAGGATGAGAGTTGTTGGCAGCGAATTAACTTTTTTAAATGATCATGTTTCCATGGTTAATTAATGATTTTGAGAGCAATTTTTTTGTAGCATGTAACATTATTATGATATATTTTTAATACATTTTACCTTTATTTAACTAGGTAAGTAAGTTAAGAACAAATTCTTATTTACAATGACGGCCGGGGAACAGTGGGTTAACTGCCTTGTTCAGGGGCAGAATGACAGATGTTTATCTTGTCAGCTCAGGGATTCGATTCTGCAACCTTTCGGTTACTGGTTCAACGCTTTAACCACTAGGCTACCTGCCGCCCCAGCTACGCACATTGGATACGTTTTCATATTTGAAAGCAAGGTTAAAGTTTGGCAGATTGTATCATCCCCCATATGATGTCTACACCTCACTAGTGATCAAGGGGCTTTATGTGTTTATCTTTCTGGTTTCACTCGTATTCTGAGTGTCATATGTATTCAATCTGAAATACAGGCTAGTTTTGGAAATGTAAAATCTTCTACTCATCTCTATGATGGCACTATCCAACCTCTGGAACTACACAAACTCACCACTCTACTCTGTCTGCGCCACAGTCAATGTGAAGTCAGTCAGTTTGTGTGTGTGTGTGTGTGTGTGTGTGTGTGTGTGTGTGTGTGTGTGTGTGTGTGTGTGTGTGTGTGCGCTGGACTGGATGGAGGCGAGTTGAGCCTGTGCTGTACGCGCTGTAGGGACCAGCAGCTTTTGCAACGAAAACGAAATCCGATCCTCTGTCGAGTAGAGCAGCAGAAGGGGGTGTGGGGGAAGCAGATACAGTTAAATTGGAAAAGCTTGTGGAACGGTAACTAAAGAGCGGAGGTCTCGGACTTTTAAAAAGGTAAGGAAAGACTAAAAGGAAAAAGGGAGTGGTAAAGTTACTTTGTAACTTCCTCATAGAGCAGAAAACTATCAGTAAATGTATTTCCAACCTAAACTCTGAAGTTTTCCTTTGGTTTTGAAAGCTAGAGAAAAGTTGAAGCGTTTTGTAACTTAGAATGTGCATTTGCTTTATTTATCCAGGTATGTGCGGTGAAATAACGTTTATGGGTGTTTTATGGACTTCCCATATTGTAACTTTTTCTCCAGTAAATGGGCATCGATTCATACTTGATGAATGTTCCACCATGTGATGCGGTAATTTAATGTAGTGGAAAATTGAATCCTCGCTATTTCGTGGCCATATGACATCTGTGATTTCTGTCCGAAGTGTAATCTATAATATAATGATGATGGATTAGAACGTGGCAGAAACGGTTAGAAAAACGGTTGTCTGTCATCATAGTTCAGCTTTGCACTCGTCACTTTTGGGCATTTTTATTTAACCTTTTTTTAACTAGGCAAGTCAGTTAAGAACAAATTCATATTTACAATGACGGCCTAGGAAAGTGGGTTTACTGCCTTGTTCAGGAGCAGAACGACAGATTTTCACCTTGTCAGCTCGGGGATTCGATCTTGCAACTTTTCGGTTACTGGTCCAACGCTCTAACCACTAGGATACCTACCGCCCCGTTTGAGTTTAACAGATTAACCAAATAACGGTCATTAAATTCCCAAATCCAGACCATTTATTAAATTGTAATGCGCACATATAACTCAGTGTGTCCTACCATTGCACAAGGCAAACGTCAGGAGATGATCTATTTTGGTCGTCAATATTTCATTATCATATCAGAATGCTCGTGATTGGTGGTTTGTGTGTTTGCGCAACTATGCGTCACCTGATAGGTGTTGTACATTCCAAATGGCACCCTATTCGCTACACAGTCCCCTCTCTCTCTCTCCCTCACACCCCCCTCTATCACTCTAACTCTCCTTCCCCCTCTCTCTAACTCTCTCTGACCCCCCCCCCCCCCCCCCCCCACACCAATTCAATTTCAATTTAAGGGGTTTATTGGCATGGTAAACATATTCACATTGCCAAAACAAGTGAATTATGTAATAAACAAAAAGTGCTCTCCCTTTGTGGGTTAAGTTAATTAAGGTCTAGATCCAGCCTGTAAAATCTAAAACACAGATGCTGATTATTCCTGGTCTGGTCGGCTGGCTGTAAACTGTAGTTGGAAGGATCATCGGGACATCTAATGAAAGACCCACTCAGAGCCAGGAAGATCTGCCTTTAATATGAACACACTGGGAAAGCTAAGTGTGTCCCAAATGGTGCCCTATTTCCTATATAGTGCACTACTTTTCCACAGGGTTCTGGTCAAAAGTAGTGGACTACAGGTAGGGGGATAGGGTGCCATGCGTGGAATGCGGCCCCCTCAAGTCAGAGTTTGGAGCCAGCTGGTTGGCTGCTTTAGTCGTTGTTGTGATTGGCTAGGACACCGTGGTTCCCATCAGTCGATGTACAGTAGCTGTCTGGATGGTCGTGATGTGGAGAGAGGATGAACGTTTGCCTGTCTGGATGGTCATGGTGTGGAGAGAGGTTGAACGTTTGCTGCGGTGCCAGCAGTGTCAGGGGTGTTGTTTTAATAGTGATTCACAGTCGGCGATGGTGATGGCGGAGTTGGATCTGTATTCCAGTGAATCACAGTCAGAAGCACAGTTCGAGATCTTCACCTAATTAAACCAGGATCTCAAGAATAGAAAACAGAATAGGCATGGTATGTGTATGTATAACCCCGGAAGATACGTGATTACAATAGTCAGTGAGGGATTGTTTGTGATTGGCTGTCGTAGCGATTGATCAGAATAACACACACACAATATACATTCCCTCACATTCCAGTCAGTGAATGCATGAAACGCCTCAAGGAGGGATATTTTAGAGCAGTATTCAAGCCTCAAGTGCAAAGGCATTTCCAACTTTCCTCCAGGATACTGGTGATGGAGAGGTACGTAGACCTGTGGCTGAAATGGAGAGGTACATAGAGCTATGGATGAAATGGTTTATGATTAATAAAGAGTTGATCTACAGCCTTGAAGACATTATAAAGTCATGCCTGAGACTCAGAGACTGACTGAGGCAGTGATTTAGTCCCAAATAGAACCCTATTCCCTATCCTATTCCTTATCACAGTGCCCCATAGGGCTCTGGTGAAAGTAGTGCGCTATGTAGGGAATAGGGTGCCATAGGGCTCTGGTGAAAGTAGTGCGCTATGTAGGGAATAGGGTGCCATTTGGGAACGCTGACAGGGAATGTTCTGGGCTGCTGAGGAATGCTTGGTGAGGGACCAGATGGTAGAGAGGAAATACTTTCTCCTGCTCTGAACGGAGCTCTTTAACTCGGACAATGAACCAAGCCTCCATTTTCAACAGAAACACTGTTTTTTAATTTATTTATTTTTAAATCATATTCTCTAAATAATGAGCCACAGTGCCAAGTCGTCATAGTCAACATATTATATTACTGAAAAATAGTTGATTTGTCTGAAATGCCTTCCTCATTGCTAAACCTGAACCTTAAATGTCCCATACAGCCATTTTTATCTGAGTAAAACATTAAGTACCTTTAATGTGTTTGTTTTCAAAAGAATTGGCAAAAAGGAACAAAAATAGCTTCTTAGCAAAGAGCAATTTTGCGAGGAGTGGTCTGAGAGGGTAGGGTAAAACTTAAAACTAGCTTTTATTGGCAGAGAGGTTTGAAACGCTTTCTTATTGGTCTATAAACTCATTTACAGCATGGTGATGTCACCATGGAAAGCCCAAAGCTTCATTCCATCAAAACAGGGTGAAATTTCAGGCAGTTTTACACTGAAAGGGCATTATCATAATTTTCACAATTTCACAGTATTATTCCAACCTCATAGTGTGGAAATATATATATAATATATATAAATAAAGAAATATTTATATAAAACACAGGAAAATCACGTTTTTGACTGCACTGGGAGTGTAGCCCTTTCCTGAAACCAAATGACCTAGTGTCCTTATGGGTGGAATGTTAATTTATTTTTAACTCAGAAAATCCAGCGTTTTGTGTCAAACAGTTTTGTTATATTTCAGTCTTCTGTGATGTATATAAAGTGTAATATTGGGATGCAAACTCAAAATGTAATACATTTCATTTCTATATCTGACATGGTACAGGTGTCTTCTTTTCTTAAGCCCATAACCACGTGTGTGAGGTGTACACTTTTGTTTCAAAGTAGATTTGTTTAAGACTACCCAGAAACACTCTGTGTGACCCTGATTTAGCCCACTGCAGTAAAAGGTTCAACCTAAGACCTGTAGTATTTGTTCAACTTTTGTCGAGCAGGATGTTCTCTTTTGTGAAAGTGTTTGTTTGAACATTTTCTCTAACTGTCCACAGTCTAGTCTGAGCTACGTCTTACCAGTGGCAGTCTGAACAGTGAAACACCAAACCAGTCTGTGAACTAACTAGATAACTAACTAACCAACTAGATAACCAGCTAACTAACTAGATATCCAACTAACTAGGTAACCAACTAACTAGATAACCAACCAACCAACTAACTAGCTAAGTAGCTAAACAGCTAACTAGCTTTCTATCTAACTAACTAACTAGATAACTAACTAACCAACTAGATAACCAGCTAACTAACTAGATAGCCAACTAACTAGGTAACCAACTAACTAGATAACCAACCAACCAACCAACTAACTAACTAAGTAGCTAACCAGCTAACTAGCTTTCTATCTATCTATCTATCTATCTAACTAACTAACTAACTCCCTCCCACCACATTTGGTTGGAGGGATTACACAGTACAGTACCAGGTAATGATAACCATATGTAGCCGAAACAATTATGTGGCTTTTTAAATAGTACAGCTACACGGCCCTCAGAATGTTTTCAAACCCCTTGACTTTTCCCACATGTTGTTGTGTTAAAGTCTGAATTTAAAATGAATTAAATTGAGATTTTGTGTCACTGGCCTACACACAATACCCCATCATGTCAAAGTGGAATTATGTTTTTTGTAATTTCTACAAATGATTAAAAAATGAAAAGTTGAAATTTCTGGAGTCAATTAGTATTCAACCCTAAATAAGTTCAGGAGTAAAAATGTGCTTAACAAGTCACATAATAAGCTGCATGGACTCTGTGTGCAATAATAGTGATTCACATGATTTTTGAATGACTACCTCATCTCTGTACCCCACACATACAATGATCTGTTAAGGCCCTCAGTCGAGCAGTGAATTTCAAACACAGATTCAACCAGAAAAACCATGGACATTTTATAGTGCCTCACAAAGAAACTCACCTATTGGTAGATTTAAAAAAAATAGATAAAAAAAAGCTTTACAAATATCTCTTTGAGCATGGTGAAGTGCATGGTGGCTGCATCGTGTTATGGGTATGCTTGTCATTGGCAAGGAATAGGGAGTTTATTTTAGGATAAAAAACATAATAGAGCTAAGCAGCTGCAAAATCTTAGAGACTTTCCAACAGACACTGGGAGACAAATTCACCTTTCAGCAGGACATTAACCTTAAACACAAGGCCAAATATACACTGGAGTTGCTTATCAAGATGACATTGAATGTCCCTGAGTGGCCTAGTTACTGTTTTGACTTAAATCAGCTTGAAAATCTATGGCACGACTTGAAAATAACTGTCTAGCAATGATCAATAACCAACTTGACAGAGATTGAAGAATTTAGAAAATAATCATGTTCAAATATTGTACAATCCAGGTTGTGCAAAACTCTTAGAGACTTACAATGGTATATTCTAACATGCAATGACTCAGCAGTGTTAATACTTATGTAAATTAGATATTTTTTATATTTCATTTTCAGTAAATTTGAAAAAGACTCTAAAAAATCTTTTCACTTTGTCATTATGGGGTTTTATGTGTAGATAGGTGAGGGAGATTTTTTAAAAATCCATTATGAATTCAGGCTGTAACACAACTAAATGTGGAATAAGTGAATTTATGTCACTGACCTTGTCCTCGTTGGTTCACGTCAGTTTGAACATTTACAAGCTTATTGTTGAGGGAACGCTTTCAACGGAGGTGTTCAAATGTTTTTTTTTTTTTTTCTGTAAAATATGGTAGCTAACTAACACAAGTCCTCAGTCTGTTCTGGGGTTATGAGTTCAATGAATTTGTCCAAGCTTTTGCTGTCATCAAATAACAATCTTTATCTCTCTCTCCTCTCTCTCTTCCTGCATCCCTCTCTCCCCCTCTTCTCTCTCTTCCTGCATCCCTCTCCCCCTCTTCTCTCTCATCCTGCATCCATCTCTCCCCTTCTCCATCACTCCTCTATCCTTCTCTCTCATCCTGCATCCATCTCTCCCCTTCTCCATCACTCCTCTATCCTTCTCTCTCTTCCTGCATCCCTCTCCCCCTCTTCTCTCTCTTCCTGCATCCCTCTCTCCCCTCCTCCATCACTCCTCTATCCTTCTCTCTCTCTTCCTGCATCCCTCTCTCCCCCTCCGCTCTCTTACTTTCCCTTCCTCTATCTCCCACCCTCCGCCCAGACCTGACACGTAGTGCCAGCCTATCAGAGAAGGAGTTGAAGGAGGCGAGGGTGAGGTCACAGATCATCGCTGCCCAGCTGACCGTCCCGTCTGGCTGCTCCAACTCCCGCGGAGTCCAGCTCTTCAACCGCCGCCAGCAGAGGGTCAACGCCTTCACGCTAGAGAGCTGCGGGGAAAGAACGAGGGAAGAGGAGCGAGAGGCGAGAGACGGAGATACCAGGAACAACAACCTGACATGGGAAGGAGAGAGAGGGGGACCTAGTGAGGGGAAAGAGAAAGACATACAACTGAACTGGAAGAACAGCGCTGGAACAAAACAACCACTCTGGTCGCCACCCTCTGGAAGTGAGGTCACCGGAAGTGACATCATGAAGGACCCAGGTGACGAGCACATCTACGAGGAAGTGGAAACTGTGACACAGGAGAGACACTTCCAGCCGGTGAACGAGAGACAAGGGGAGGAGGAAGAGAGGAGTGGAGAGAGAGAAAGAGAGGAGATATACGAGGATATTGAGGGTGAAGTGAAGGATGAGATTATACCAGTAAATGACAACAACACCTGTCCAGTCAGAGAGGAAGTGGGGATGAATAGGGGGTCATACACATTCCCCACAGCTCCCTCTGAGACCCGTAATGGCTTCCACAGCACCCAGGGCTCTGCTGGAGAGATCCAAAATGGAGGCCGAGTTTCTATGTCCCTGTCCAGACAGGCCCCCACCATCGTCAACCGGACAGCCAGACCCTTCTTCTCTCCACCTACCATACAGCCCAAGTCCCCAGAGGCAAGGAGTCCCGTCATGGATAACAACATACCTCCAGCCCCCTCCTATCCTACCCCAACTCTTCCCCCAGCTTCCTCAGACTCCACTCACCCTCTCCCACCTTTCACTGCCACTCGCCCCGTAGCCTTCTCCCCTCCTCCCCCTCCTCCCTCATACCCCATGCCTCCTCTCCCAGCCTTCCCCATCCATCCTCCTCCTCCCTCCCAGTCTCTCTCCAGTCCTTCCCCTATGTCTACTGTCATGTTCCCTAGGTCTACACCCGTCCCCCAGTACAACCCTCCTTCTACAGCTGCTTCTGTTCCCCAGTATCTACCCCCCAACCCTCCTGTCACCCACAACATCCCTCCTCCAAGTTCCCCTAGACCCAACACCTTTGTCCCCTTCACCCCTCAGCCTATTGGTCAACAGAACCAGCAGCAGCTAATCAAAACGGGCATCCTGGAGGAAGGGGCGGCGGCCATCAGACGATCGTCGACGGCCAGGAAGTCCATGTTCACCTTTAAGGAGAAGCCTGTCATGGCACCCAACCCTGAACTCCTCTCTCTGGTCCAGGGGAACGATGACAGGAAGAAGCACGGCCTCCGCTCCGTTCCCGACCCAGCCCCAGAGGAGGAGCTGCTGGCTCTGGGGGCCGAGGCCTCTAACTTCCTAGCCAGGGAGGAGGTGAAGGCGGAGGCTGCCAAAGTGCCGGAGTGGTCCTCCTGTCTCAAGAGCTCCAGGACCAGGGAACCCAGGGGGCAGCACCAGCCAGAGCAGACCCTGACCAACGCATCAGGGAAGGGGGCCGAGCTGTTCGCTAAGCGCCAGTCCAGGATGGAGAAGTACGTAGTGGAGAACCAGAATATCTCCGGTGGTGGAGGTGGTCAGATGAGGTCGCCGTCTCCCACCGCGTCTCTGCCGCCATCTTGGATCTATCCATCTAATATGCCTGGCCGGGTCAAAGCTATCGCTAACAACACTGACCTCAGCGCCAGGCTGACCCGGACCCTCCAGACCCCTCAGCCCGCGAACAGGAGGCCCAGCCAGCAGGCTCCAACTCCGGCCCCGGTCCCCGAGGAACCACCCCTGGAGAACGGCTGCACCAAGATAGAGATGGACCTCTCCAGGCACAAGCCCTACCAGCTCAACTCCTCCCTGTTCATCTTCAACCCAGTCCAGGACTCTACCAGCACCCTGCTGAGTGCTCTGCCCCGAGGGGCCCCTCCACCACCCAAACCCCTGGTCTCATCTGAGGCCTACTCCAGGCAGGCCTCCCTGCCCTCCTCCAACCCTCCATCTCACAATTACAACAGCCTGCCCCGCTTCAGACCTACCCTGTCCCCCTCACTTCAGCCCCCATCAGGAGGAATTGGAGGTGGGGATTACTATCCTTCACAACACGGGGGGACTCCACAGCTGAGGGACCCCAGGATCACCTCTCCTGTCTCTGCCTTCTCTCCGGAGAGAGTGGCCTCTCCTCGGTCGAGCGTCCAGGCACCCAGACCCACCTTCTCTACCAAGAGGGCAGGGATCGAACCCCAGGTGTGGAGGCCTTCTTTCTTCTTCTACTGATAGATCTACTCTGTTTCTACTCTGCTTCTACTCTGAACTGTGTTAACACAACCAAAGTACAACAGATAGACAGAAAGAGCCTTATTTTACTCTATTGCACACGACAGATACAACAGATACACACAGTCGATTTATTGGATACCTAGATACTACATGGTTAGACGTCACTGTTGATGTTACTTTACAGTACAAAGCTCAACATATATTATTTGTCTACACCTAAAGCCACACATTTTGTTGGAGCTCCTTGTGGAATCTTGATTTCATGGTTTTGCTGCTTCATTAGTGGTTAAAGAAAACAAGTTTGCTATGCAACTGACAAACACGCTATAGAGCCAGAGATCAAATCCCAGAAAAAGGAACATTATTTAATGTCAGTTAACAGGGGAATATTTGCCAAATAGTACAATATATAAAAACCACTGACTGTACTTCTGTCAGCTCCTAAAGAACTTTGGGGCGAGAAATCGGGTTCACACTTTTTCCAGTGTTTTTCCTCTTCAAGTCTCCAGAAAGACTTGATACAAAGAGAAAGAGAAAGGAAGAGAGCTGGAGAGAGAGAGAGAAGAGAGAGGAAGAGAATAGCAGAGAGAGAAGAGAGAGGGAATAGCAGAGACCAACAAAGAAAACAAGATACACAAAGCCCTTTAACAGATGCTCTGGCGTCTATTTTATGATCTATGATTTGTAATTTAATACGAGCTTACAGACATGAAAGTATCAGGCTGGGAACTCCCTTTAATGTCTCTGTTTCTAATATAGACTGACTGATGTTTGAAATGGCACCCTATTCCCTGTATAGTACACTACTTTTGACCAGGGCCCATAGGGCGCAGGTCAAAAGTAGTGCACTGCATAGGAAATAGGGTGCCATTTGGGATGTTGCTTTGACTTCTGATTCTCAGTTTCTCTGCCCTTAGACGAGAACTACCAAATTATATACTACTATTAACGTCCTGTGAGCCCTGGCTCTGAGGCCATTGATGTCAGTCATTTACACACTGCACTGCTGCATGCCATTAGACGTAATGTATCTTAAAAATGTTTCTTACGACTTGACTGAGCAATAATTTCAGGTGAAGTGTTTATACATAGAACAACATAGAATGAAAATATAACTCCTGAGTGTTTTGAGATTTACGATGTTGATTACTAAACCAAAAATAGGGGAGCCTCAAAACATACAAGTGTTTGGAGCTAGTGGACAATAATAATAATTATAGCTTCCTCGTTTCTCTTATCTCTGATGCACTCATTTCTGATTCATAGAACAACAATATAGAATAGAACTATGTTTTCAGATGTATAATGTTGATCACTAAACCAGCTAGCTGACAACAAGGACTTTGGTTTTTCTCTTTCTCTATTCTTTTATGCGCTGATTTCTGTTTTTCCAATTCTGTATCTAGAAACTTCTCTTTTTCTGTTGAACTGTTTCTTCTTCTCTCCTGATTAAACCTTTATCCTTTCTGTTTTCCTGGAACCTTCTTTCTTTTGTTTGTCTTTTTACCTAACCGGTCTTCTGTTTCTTCTATCCTGAGGTTTTCCACTCATCTACCTTTACAGTACCCATAATCATAACCAGAATCATTTTCTATTGACATAGTTTACTGAAGCATATAGTACATTGACCTAAATGTATATCTCTGCAGGAAAACATTTGAAAGCAGTCAATAGACACGACACAAATGCATATTCCTAAAGGCTACCACCCAGTTTAAAACTCAGAGCCGGCAGAGGACACACCAGATAAATACATCAAAGAAAAACCAACAGACTTTTTTTTAAAGAAGTAACCGTTTTAAAAGATTCTCTCTGAAGGTAACGGAAACACCCTGTACAATATGAGTGATCACACTGCATTCCACAACCTGTTTCTTTGTGAAGGAAGGGTCTTAGCTTTCTAAAAGCCCCCCAAGGGCGTAAAAGCATTCAGACAAATAGTATGACCCATGGCCCCTACCTTCAAAAGAATGGTATGACCCATTGCCCCTACCTTCAAAAGAATGGTATGACCCATTGGCCTTTCTTGTCCAGTATGAAAACACTCCAGGCTCAAGGTACAGGTTACCCTTAGGGCCTAAGTAGGTGCAGACTTGTCACATGCTTCGTAGACAACAGATGCAGACTAACAGTGACATGCGTACTGACGGGTCCTTCCCAACAATGCAGAGTTAAATATAAGATTAAATAAAAATAACATGGCTATGTACAGGAAGTAGAAAATAACATGGCTATATACAGGAAGTAGAAAATAACATGACTATATACAGGAAGTAGAAAATAACATGGCTATATTGTCACGATCGTCTTTACGTGAATGAGTGGACCAAGGCGCAGCGTGAGAGAAATACATCTTCCTTTTTATTTGACGAAGACGTAACACGAAACGAAACACTCTTACAAAGCTATAAGCTAAAATGCACACACAAGCTACTAACGTTCAACATAGACAATTACCCACAAAAGCCTACTGCCTATGGCTGCCTTAAATATGGCTCCCAATCAGAGAAAATGAATGACAGCTGTCTCTGATTGAGAACCATTCAGACAACCATAGACATACCTAGACACCTACACTCAACACAAACCCATACACTCTACCAAAACCCCCTATACCATACAACCACCCCAGACGAGACAACTATACACAAACATCCCCCCTGTCACACCCTGACCTAACCAAAATATTACAGAAAACAAAGATAACTAAGGCCAGGGCGTGACATATATACAGGAAGTAGAAAATAACATGGCTATATACAGGAAGTAGAAAATAACATGGCTATATACAGGAAGTAGAAAACAACATGGCTATATACAGGAAGTAGAAAACAACATGGCTATATACAGGAAGTAGAAAATAACATGGCTATATACAGGAAGGAGAAAACAACATGACTATATATACAGGAAGTAGAAAATAACATGGCTATATACAGGAAGTAGAAAATAACATGGCTATATACAGGAAGTAGAAAACAACATGGCTATATACAGGAAGTAGAAAACAACATGGCTATATACAGGAAGTAGAAAATAACATGGCTATATACAGGAAGGAGAAAACAACATGACTATATATACAGGATGTAGAAAATAACATGGCTATATACAGGAAGGAGAAAACAACATGACTATATATACAGGAAGGAGAAAACAACATGGCTATATACAGGAAGGAGAAAACAACATGGCTATATACAGGAAGGAGAAAACAACATGGCTATATACAGGAAGGAGAAAACAATATGGCTATATACAGGAAGGCGAAAACAACATGACTATATATACAGGAAGTAGAAAATAACATGGCTATATACAGGAAGTAGAAAATAACATGGCTATATACAGGAAGTAGAAAATAACATGGCTCTATACAGGAAGTAGAAATAACATGGCTATATACAGGTAGTAGAAAATAACATGGCTATATACAGGAAGTAGAAAATAACATGGCTATATACAGGGAGTAGAAAATAACATGGCTATATACAGGAAGTAGAAAATAACATGGCTATATACAGGAAGTAGAAAATAACATGGCTATATACAGGGAGTACCAGTACCGAGAAATGTGCAGGGGTACGAGGTAATTGAGGTAGCTATGTACTGTATATATGAGTAAGGGTAAAGTGACTAGCAACAGCGTGTGTGGTGAGTGTGAAAGTGTGTGTGTGTGTGTGGCGTCAGTACGCATGTGTGTGCATGTTATGTGAGTGTGGGCGCATGTGGTTTGTGTGTGTGTGTGTGTTGTGGTGTGTGTGTGTGTGTGTGTGTGTGTTGGGGTTGTCGGTGTAAGTATGTGTGAGTCTGTGGGTAGAGTCCAGTGTGTGTGTGCATAGAGTCAGTGCAAGAGAGTTGGTGCAAATGGGTCAATGCAGGTAGTCTGGGACGGATAGCCATTTGATTAACAATTCAGCAGTCTTGTTAAGCCGTCTTATGGCTTGGGGGTAGAAGCTGTTCAGGGTCCTGTTGGTTCCAGACTTGGTGCATTGGTACCGCTTGCCGTGCAGTAGCAGGGAGAACAGTGTATGGCTTGGGTGGCTGGAGTCTTTCACAGTTTTTTGGACCTTCCTCTGACACCGCCTGGTATAGAGGTCCTGGATGGCAGGGAGCTCAGCCCCAGTGATGTACTGGGCCGTACGCGCTACCCTCTGTTGTGCCTTGCGGTCGCATGCCAAGCAGTTGCCATACCAAGCAGTTGCCATACCAAGCGGTGATGCAGCCAGTCAAGATGTTCTCGATGGTGCAGCTGTAGATTTTTTGGAGGATCTGAGGGCCCATGCCAAATCTTTTCAGACTCCTGAAGGGGAAGAGGCGTTATCGTGCCCTCTTCACAACTGTGTTGGTGTGTTTGGATGTTGATATATCCTTAGTGATGTGGACACAGAGGAACTTGAAGCTCTTCGACCCGCTCCACTGCAGTCACGTGGATGTGAATTCGGGGCGACGCTCGCCCCCCTTATTACTGTAGTCCACAATCAGCTCTTTTGTCTTAAAAATCTTGAGGGAGAGGTTGTTGTCCTGCCACCACACTGCCAGGTCTCTGACCTCCTCCCTATAGGCTGTCTTATTATCATTTACCACCATTGTGCAATTTTCCCTCTAAGAAAAATACATGTTCTAGTTTACCCCATTAGTTAACACAATCAATGTTTTCCTCTACTGGGCGAAATGCCAATATTAGCCACTTTCAATGCAACATACTGAAACAAAATGAACTATGCAAGACTTTTAGTATGTAAGTGTTACGGCTATCGTCATATTCTTCCTCCTCCTCGGACGAGGAGAGGCGAGACGGATCGGACCAATACGCAGAGTGGATATTGTTCACAATGATTTATTAAAACGAAACTGAATACTGAATTACAAAATAAATAAACGAAGTGCATATACCGATACAGTACCGTGTGGTGCAACAAACACAGACACGGAAACAAACACCCACAAAACACACGTGAAACCCAGGCTGCCTAAGTATGATTCTCAATCAGGGACAACGATTGACAGCTGTCTCTGATTGAGAATCATACCCGGCCGAACACAAACATCCCAACATAGAAAATCAAACATAGACAAACCCACCCAACTCACGCCCTGACCAACTAAATAAATACAAGAAAAAGGAAAACAGGTCAGGAACGTGACAGTAAGAGATTTTTTTTGTTGCACTGCAGTAGGATTATATTGCATTGACAGGGATGACTCAGCCCGTACTCTACAGACCTGTGCGGCATAACCAATCAGAGCTGCAGTATCCCTATATGCAAATCGACCATTGACATATATAGATCTGTGCCATTCCTTAGAACTGGACTGTGTTTACAGCATGAGCGATTGTGAGTAGATGCATTTTGTTGTGAGTAGATGCACTCATCAAAGTAAGAGCTGTATGTAGCCACATGTGAACATTTTGTTCAGATCCTTTGCTACTTAGTGAGTTATTAGCACAGTTATAAATCATTTGTAGTCAGCAGTGGGGGAGTGGTTGCTTCCTACAAGAGCACAAAACGTCTACATTTCTAGCCATCTTTGAAAAGAAAGTCAGGTAAGGAGCATTTCCTCTGTCTTAATTGGGCAGTGTTGTATTTTGAGACAGAATAAGCTAAGTAGCCATTAGGCAGAGGGTAGCATCATTTGTCTGATTCTCTGTAATAATGGTATGGGAATAATAATGAACTTTATTTTGTAAAATGGTTTCTTGCATCAAACTACAACATTTTCAGTCACATCCTTGTCTGAAGGACAAGTGGATAAACAGGTTCATTTTAAGCCCTGCACATTTTTTCAAAAACTCAACAACAACAAAAAAAACACTGAATGTAGGCTTACATTGAACACCACACGATGGCTGTTAATGCAGGCTGAATGATAGAACAGCATGTTAAAATATGTTAAATGTTAAAATATTATGGGATGCATTTTCTCCATTGTTTTTGATGGTAGGCCACTCTGGTAGGCCCTACATTATGACCAAATAGCCACAGTAGCCTACTTGACCACTGTTATAACTGTAACTTAAAGTGGGTAAAACCTCAGTGTTTACAATAAAAGTACGCCAGAAGCTGCACAGACTTTTCATAAAGTTGAAGTTTGCTCTCAGCAGACCTGAAATTTGCTCAGTGCCGAAACAAATGTTCAGGGAACGTTGCCGTCGTGTCGTCAGCAAACTTAATGATGATGTTTGGAGTCATGCACAGTCGTTGGTGAACAGAGAGTACAGGAGGGGACAAAGCACGCACCCCTGAGGGACCCCCGTGTTGAGGATCAGCGTGGCAGATGTGTTGTTGCCTACCCTCACCACTTGGAACGGCCCGTCAGGAAGTCCAGGATCCAGTTGCAGAGGGAGATGTTCAGTCCCTGGGACCTTAGCTTAGTGATGAGCTTCGAGGGTACTATGGTGCTGAATGCTGAGCTGTAGTCAATGAATAGCATTCTCACGTAGGTGTTCCTTCTGTCCAAGTGGGAAAGGGCAGTGTGGAGTGCAATAGAGATTGCGTCATCTGTGGATCTGTTGGGGCGGTATGCAAATTAGAGTGGGTCCAGGGTGTCTGGGATGGTGGTGTTGATGTAAGCCATGACCAGCCTTTCAAAGTATTTCATGGCTACAGATGTGAGTGCTATGGGGCAATAGTCATTTAGACAGGTTAACTTGGCTTTCTTGGGCACAGGGACTATGGTGGTCTGCTTGAAACATTTAGGTATTACCGACTCTGTCAGGGAGAAGTTGAAAATGTCAGTGAAGTCACTTGCCAGCTGGTCAGCGCATGCTCGGAGTACACGTCGTGGTAATCCGTCTGGCCCTGCGGCTTTGTGAATGTTGACTTATTTAAAGCTCTTTCTCACATCGCCTACGGAGAGCGTGATCACACAGTCATCCGTAACAGCTGGTGCTCTCATAGATGTTTCAGTGTTGCTTGCCTCGAAGTGAGCATAGAAGGCCTTTAGCTTATTTTACATTCATGTCTCGCTACCCTAGTTTAGCATTATCATGGTGTCTTACATTCATGTCTCGCTACCCTAGTTTAGCATTATCATGGTGTCTTACATTCATGTCTCTCTAACCTAGTTTAACATGATCACGGTGTCTCACATTCATGTCTCTTTAACCTAGTTTAACATGATCATGGTGTCTCACATTCACATGTACAGAGATTTATACTCTTTATACTCTTTACTCTCTCTCCACAGACGAGGAAGGAGTCGCCTCCAACCCCGACCCACACCACCCCCACTCCCACCAGGACACCCCAGTTCACCCGTCGGTTCAGCAGCCCAGAGGGACCACACACTCCCAGCGGGGTCCGGTCCCCTACCCCCCAGACCACCATCACCTTCTCCTCCACTTCCAGGCCCCCCCACCAGGGCACCTCCACACCCACCTCCCCTGTCTCCCCACCCTGGGAGACGAGGTGCCAGTCCCCCGCGATGGTCACCAAACCCTTCTCCATAGCCTCTTTATCCAGGCCTAAACCATCCACCACCACCTCACCTATATCGCCTGTATCTCCCTGGGGGTCCCGCTGTCAATCCCCTAACATCAACCAGACAACCAAGCCTTTCTCCACCACCATCTCCAACTCTTCCTCTTCCAGACCCTCTCACCAAGGCACCATGACCTCTCCTATCTCCCCGTCACCCCTGTCCCCTCCCTGGGGTTCCAGATGCCAGTCTCCCATTGTCAGCCCAAGCCCCAACAACTCCAAGGCAAACCATCGCCTGTTAGCCAAGAACATCATCAACGCGGCCAAACGTAAAAACAGCCCGTCCCCAGGTGCTCTGAGCGGCCACAGTCTCCCAATCTCCCCACAAGGTGGCATCACTACCCACCAGCACCACCAGGGCTATGACCAGCAGCACCACAGCAGCTCCAAACCCCCCTTCAGCCCCTACCAGTCCAGGGCCATGGGGTGCCAGTCCCCCCACTTCGCCAGCCCACCTCCCACCCCTACAGGGGTGATCCGGTCCCCAGTAAGGCTCTACAACACCAGATCCCTCACTGACTCGGATGCTTCGGTGGAATCGGAGGACTCTGGGCTGAGGTCTCCAGGACTGCAGCGTACCCACAACACCAGTCCCCGAGGCTGGGGCGGCAGCCTGAGGGTGAAGAGGGGCAGTTTTGGCACTGACCTGTAGGGGGAGCTGGGGAGAGAGGGTCAGGAGAAAGGACCATTGAGCTTGCGAAATAAGAGAAAGAAAGAAAACCAGGACATTGATAAAAGGGACTGGTGGGTTTTGGACAATTCTTAATTTCATTGACCTATAGGAGCATCTAGATGGAGGGCCAGCTCAGCGCTAGCCTCACAGGGGAGATATGGTAAGGAGTTTGAAAGGAACTGACCTTGTGTGTTTGTTGCTTTGGAATAAGGGACAATAATGTTGACCACACAGTAAATAATCTGATGCCCTTACAACGCAGCTGGGACATAGAAGCATCCTGTCTGGTGATTCTAAAGTCCACTAAAACCCACTGATTTGTCTGGCTGGCTATAGAAGAGTCCAGGACCATCAAGCTCAGAGCTAGCTCAACAGTGGGATTACCGAGAGGAGATTGAAGGGACAATTCACTGTTGCCTCTTCCTCTCATTCTTACATTTTATAAAACACGTTATACATTTATTGCACAAAAAAAAAGAAGAAGGAAATTGAAGGGATTCTAAAATCCAAAGCGACTTGTCTACAACTTTTGATATGGACCTTGTAATTGAAAAACAAAATGTGTTGTTTTAATCAGGCATTGCTGAAATGTAAAACTAGCTTACTTGCATTTGACTTTGACAAGAGTTCCTTGAATAATCAAATTATTACAGTAGCTTACTTATGTTTACGCTTAAAAAATAAATAAAAGGTTTATTCTAATTTATACCAAAAAAAAAGAAGGTATACAGACTAGAAGAAAAATACCAAAGACAATATCTGGAATGATGCAATGTTTTCAAAACAGTGTTACACTTTTCCTCCCCCACATAAGACATTGATAATGTAGTGGCGTAGATATGCCCTTTGCAGTTATTTTGTATATATACATATATATGTGTTTTAATGTTGCTGGGTATACATTGGAGTAGACAGGAATGCAGTTAAACCATAGGTTGACATGGTGTTTTGCAGGTCTGACACAGGTCAAACTGGGGAGAGAGAGAGAGAGTGACTGGATTTTAAATGGCACCCTATTCTCTACAGTGCACTACTTTACACCCGAGCCTTATGGGCCCCGGTCAAACGTAGTGCGCTAAATAGGGAACAGGGTGCCATTTGGAAACGTCATTTAGGACGCTGACAGAGTATCGATGCGTCAGTTTTTAGTTCTGTAGTAATGGTGGTGGCTACAGGGAGGCAGGTATAGGAGTTTTGTAATATAATCTTATAGCTTACTGGAATATGCTTTCATCAAACAAATCCCTTTGAAAGTTGCCGTGATAGTTATTAGATTAGGAAAACAAAAAAAAACGGACTATTACTCTTCAACTCTGAATGAGTACGTAGAGATAGAATGGGTACAGTCAGAGCCATGTATTTACATTTGACATGTTATAAATACGGCTCTGGTTACAATGTAG
Organism: Salvelinus fontinalis; assembly: GCF_029448725.1. NCBI lineage: Eukaryota > Metazoa > Chordata > Actinopteri > Salmoniformes > Salmonidae > Salvelinus > Salvelinus fontinalis. The sequence continues at coordinate 80,296,109 of NC_074670.1, forward strand.
TTTCTCTACCATTCCATAACCTTACTATGCAAAGAATCAAGGAACATTGGTGTTATTGTGGTGTTGATACCGTCACAAATGGCCCAAAATGTACACTACAGTACAGTATATCCTTTTTTAATGAACAGGGGGGCTTCTTTACCTATCGCAGTGCAATAATGCATCTATCCCCTCTATGTACTGGTTATACAGCTACTGTATGTTGTTTTATGTACTGCTTTGTTTCAAATGAATGTACAGATTGTCAGGTAGAGAGGTAGAAGAGAGACAGAGACAGACAAAAGGAGGGTTGACCTTTATGGAGAAAGTTTATGTCAAGTTTTATATGTTAACCAATGGGACACAATGTTACCGTTTCTAATACTGATATGTCTACTGTCCGGGCACAAACAACCAACTAACAATGGCTGGGGACATCAAATAGAGCATGTAGAAAATACTACATTCTGAGAGATATATAGGAAACGAAAGGGGGGATTGTTGTCACTAATGTTGTAGAGACAAACATTTGTGTGTACCACGACGATGACGATCAAGGTAGCCAATAGGAAAGATGAATAAAAGAGTCATTCCATTGGTTGAGAGTAGGCTGCAGTCAGACGTTAGGTTGGGATCGAGGTTGGGGTCGAGGTTGGCGTCGAGGTTGGGGTCGGGGTTGGGGTCGAGGTTGGCGTCGAGGTTGGGGTCGAGGTTGTGATCCAGGTTGGGGTCGAGGTTGGGGTCGAGGTTGGGGTCGAGGTTGGCGTCGAGGTTGGGGTCCAGGTTGGGGTCCAGGTTGGGGTCGAGGTTGGGGTCGAGGTTGGGTTCGAGGTTGGGGTCGAGGTTGGCGTCGAGGTTGGCGTCGAGGTTGGGGTCGAGGTTGGGGTCGAGGTTGGCGTCGAGGTTGGGGTCGAGGTTGTGATCCAGGTTGGGGTCGAGGTTGGGGTCAAGGTTGGGGTCGAGGTTGGCGTCGAGGTTGGGGGTCCAGGTTGGGGTCCAGGTTGGGGTCCAGGTTGGGGTCGAGGTTGGGGTCGAGGTTGGGGTCGAGATTGGGTTCGAGGTTGGGGTCGAGGTTGGGGTCGAGGTTGGCGTCGAGGTTGGCGTCGAGGTTGGGATCGGGGTTGGCGTCGAGGTTGGGATCGAGGTTGGGGTCGAGGTTGGGGTCGAGGTTGGCGTCGAGGTTGGGGTCGAGGTTGGGATCGAGGTTGGGGTCGAGGTTGGCGTCGAGGTTGGGGTCGAGGTTGGCGTCGAGGTTGGGGTCGAGGTTGGGGTCGAGGTTGGGGTCGAGGTTGGCGTCGAGGTTGGGATCAAGGTTGGCGTCGAGGTTGGGATCAAGGTTGGGATCGGACGATAGGAGTAGGTTTTTGTTAAATGACCAAACTCTTGCTGAAGCAAGGCCCTGTATTCCACATACACTAGTCTAAATGCACATTTCAGTTTGCTTTACTTTTTTGTATTTGATCAAGTTTCACTTGATTTTGCACTTCTTTGTTTCATTCCATTATTGCTATTGGCACACAGTATCGGACTAACCTTGATTGGCTGAAACAGGTGTCATTCACACAGAAAACACACACTTTCTCCATAATCTGCATAGTAACAGTTAGAGACCGCCGCCACACTGAACACACTATAATAGGCTTAAAAACAATGATCAGTTAATGTAACTGTTGTATTTCAAGGCCGGGGGGGTCACCAAGGCCACCGACATCATTCCACATCCCCCCCCCCCCCGCCCCCCGTAGAGAATCACAAACAGAACGAGACCACATGAAATACAGGAGTGGTTCTATTCTTGTCCCCTAAACACATAGGACTCTGTGACCGCTACATCAGCAAATTACTGACTAGTCACATGTGGGCTGTATTCATTAGACACGAAAACAGAAGAAAAAAGGGACTGAAACAAGAAGAGACTACCTGAGCTTGTCCAATAAGGGTATGTTTTCCTTTGCATAGCATTTTGCTACAGTGTACCCTAATGAATGCAACCCTGACAAATCTCTGACTGACCGGGACAGCTGGTGTTATGGTGACTTGGCACCTTGGGTGGGCAGGAATAACCTTCTCACTGTCACGGCTGCATCTTAAACGGCATCCTATGTAAACACATTGAGCTGGTTGGTTTTTCCCCTTGTCTCACGACGAGTGTTGTTTATCAGAACATTCACAACAAGAAAAGGTGAAATGCGGAAACTTCCATATGCTACCGAACGGTAGAAATCATCGGTATATCAACAACACACTATAGGGATAGGGTGGTATTTCAGATGTTGCCAATGTAGGGATCAGTCTCGAGTAACCCCCCCCCCCTTTCCTCTGTGAGTCCAACCTGCCCATCAACACAGGATGGCTAAGTCCCAATCCCAAGTGTTGATTGTAATTAGTTCTTCGTGTATTTTAACAATACATTGGGGCGGCAGGTAGCCTAGTGGTTAGAGCGTTGGACTAGTAACTCAAAAGGTTGATAGATCGAATCCCCGAGCTGACAAGGTGAACATTGGTTGTTCTGCCCCCTGAACAAGGCAGTTAACCCACTGTTCATTGGCCGTCATTGTAAACAAGAATTTGTTTTTAACTGACTTGGTTAAATTAAAAAACAAGAGGGGGGGGGATTTCTTGAGTTTGAAAAAAAGGAAAAGTTTTATTGATAATATGACTAACAACAACATGTGTGGATCAACAATATGTCTCATGTACCCCTCCTTAATTCTGGGTTATTTAAATAACTGAACACAAAACAAAATAAAAGTGATGACACTAATTATATCAATGTTGTGTATGTGGTCTCTTTCCATGTAAGGTCCCAATACACTTCAGTTCCATTACAATGGTAAGAAGGGCCTATGTACTGTAAATGTTGTAGAGGCTAATCTGGGATAGTACAACAGAAAGAAGACTATGTGTACATTTTGTACAGGCTAATCATAGGATACCTAAATTCACGGTGTTTTGTCATCATACATTATGCTACTCATGTTGCCCTGGTTCTTCTCCACGCTCATAGTCTTTTACAGTATATGACAGGGGGAAAGGACTATGACGACATACTAACTCAGAATCATTTAATGCAGCACACCAGCAGCCACCAAGAGAAAATCAAATACAGATAGCAGCCACCAAGAGAAAATCAAATACAGATAGCAGCTAACAAGCAAACACAAGTCTGTCAGGCAGACCTCTGGGCTTTCTGAGCCCCTTCAGCCATCTCACTGGTGTCTGTAAGAGATACTCTGTCTGCATCTGAAATGGCACTCTCTATTCCCTAAATAGGGCACTAATTTTTGACCAAGACCCATAGGTATCTGGTCAAAAGTAGTGCACTATATAGGGAACATGAGAACCAACTATATTGATTCTAGAGTTAAACATCCTCTAGCTTCATTCACATGTATATATTTTGATAATTAATGTTGTCCTGAGAACATAAACAGACAGTGGGTACACATCATCTTGGGGATACTGACCGATTGAAATCTATTTGATATAAGATACTGAAGTAGCCTACATATTGTGGCAGCCAATCGCATGTAAAATGAAGGAGGAGATTTATTGGTGATTTACGGCCATGCATAGACTGCCACCTGTAGGAACTGAAGAGGGAAGTTTTAACGACCGTCTCTCCACCTGTAGTAATCTAACATACCACCAGGTGGCAGTACAACACAGGTCAGATATGAACGGGTCTTTTTCTCTCCGTTAAAGCGCCTTTTTATTGCAGAAAAAACAGTATACTTACAAGAAGTATACAAACAGACAATGATAAAATAAGCTAGAAAGGGACTACAACAAATTACAGATTATACAAAGACCTTAGAGGATGCAGACATATTGATTGTTTTAACAGCTTTCTTATTAGAAGAATGTTGAATATTCTTAATGTACTGCTCGGATTCCTTCTAGAAAACACGGAAGAGTGTTTTTTTATTAGTGAATTTACCTTTATGAATATGACATTTTGCCATTAAAGCACAATTAGATTTATGAGGTAAAATTGTTTTTCTTTATCCTTATTATGATTAAGGAAACCGAGCAGCACATTCTCCCATAAAATAAAGAATATTAACAATTATAAAACTATGAAAATTTTTCCATAATTTCTTTACATGTAGACAATGTCATAATAAATGCAAATCTGTTTCTGGATGCTCAACATAAAAAGTACAGTTAATGTCAATGTCTTTTTGAGTTTCTTCAGGTAATGATTCGCAGGGTCATACTTATGGATCATTCTGAAAGAGACCTCTTTGACCTTGTTAACAAGCAGGTATTTGTGGTAATAACCAGACTTTTCCCCCAACATATATTATTGACAAATATATTCCAGTAATTTGTGACATAAGGAATGGATACAATGTCCCTTTGAAATAAAGCACGTATAGGTCTGTTGTTCTGAGGGAAACACATTGTTCCTATTGGAGAGTCACCTGGATTAAGCGAGGGTAGGTCAAGAGGTGAGGTCTGGTTCCACCTCTAAACAACATGAGACTTCCAGATGGAATAGCATCAAAGACTATGGACAACTCTCTATGTGTAACAGGGATATTGTAACGAGATAAAAAATCCTCATCGTTGAGTAACAATCCTTCTGCGTTAAAAAGTTGACTCACCATCAGGATATGATAATTTAACCAGTTCTTTAAAAAATAAAGACTTGTTTCTATACAAAATATCGTTATTGTTCCAAATGAAATACCTATGCGGGAAAAGATTATGTTTATATATTAACGACCACGCTAAGAATACTTGTCTATGAAAAGCAGATCATTTGCTTTAGTAGATAAGGACAGGTCAGGAATCACGGATATAGCCTGGCTGACACAACACACGTAACTCACAGCACAGGCAGAGCGGTGACACAATGGTCTGGAAAGGAGGCCGTTCGTTAAAGCAATATTCGCTCAGAAATTGAGGAACGGTGTTTGATTGGTTCTCTCCATTTTTTTCTCTCCCCCTCATTGGTTAAGACTTGGTGTTGTTTTGGATTTGAAAATCCAACCATTGTAATGGAACGGTGAGGCGCTCGCTCGGTGGCTGTGTGTGACTGTGCGTGTGGGTGTTTGACCTGTGTGTGACTGTGGGTGTGGGTGTTTGACCTGTGTGTGACTGTGGGTGTTTGACTGAGAAAAGACACAGAGAGCCAACCAGTAAAATCACAGGCCCCTTCATTATGGATGCATTGTGCTGACAGCGTCAAAGGGCCATACCAGACTTAAGCCAGGAGGACTTTGTGAGTTAGGTGTTAGCCAGACCATCACTGATACATCTACAGCACATTGATACAGCACAGCACAATCTATCCCCTAAATTTAATGTTGTCAATTGTTGTCTTATTGCTGTATTGCTTAATTTGATCCATGTTAGTTTTAGTTTAGTCGTTGTACAAGGTTTGCATGTCACAAAAAAAGTCACACTTTAAACTGTCAAATAACAAATGCAAGAATTTTCGTTCCCTCTTACCTGGTAAGTATTTATTTATGTTATTCAAATACCTAAATAGTTTTCACAGAGTATATTCATCCCTCACCGTGGTTCTGTTTGGTCTGTGCACTGCGGCAGGAAGAAGCACACCGGCCGTGTTGTTAGCAAAGAGTTCCAGTAGAGGTCGCTCTTGAGAAAGACATCTCCCATTCATTTATCACGATGGCTTTCCTCAGCTCAGTGCAAATGACAGCGGGGTTTGTTGTTAACAAGAAAGGTGGAATGGAAAAACAGTCAAACGCTATGAACGGGAGACATCGAGAACGTATCAACAAGACAACCTTTAATTGGATTTATCTTTCAACTATCTGATTAGTTAGGGGGAGTATACATTGAACCGCAGATGACTGTATATTATTTGTACACATCCAAAGTGTTTCTGGATCTGTTGTTAGCCAGGAAGCTAACATTATAGCTAGATGGCGATGTGTTTGTGATTTGGCTGGCTGGCTGATTGTTTCAAGTTGTTTTATGGAGTTAGGTAGCCTGTGTGCTACAGAAATAGTAGCTGGTTTGTCACTACCGTGATTGTAGGTTAGCAAACAAGCTAACTAACCAGTGGCGCTACATTGTTACTGTAGCTAGCTAGCCTCGACGTTTACAGGATGAATAACGTTAGCAGTCGAAAACACCAGCTTTTTAAAGGAGTCGAAGTGAGCTGCTGTGTCAAATACTTCTTGTTTGGATTTAACATCATATTCTGGGTAAGTAACTTACATTTGTATCTCACACCTGCATGCATTTATTCTAAACATGAGTTTTTCTAGTGCTGCCCGAAAGAGAAGGTCAACTTTAACTTAGCTAAGTAGTTCAAGTTATTACTCCAGCGCCGTTCCTCCAAACTACGTTCAGATATTATTTAATGAACAATCCTAAAATACTGTACAGTAAGTTAGTTCCTGACGTATGCATCCCAACATTGAGTGATTTGAAACTGTCAATATTTCCATTTCCTCTGTAGCTTTATAAAACAGTTGTTTGATTATCCATCGCCCATCTGCTTTTTATTTGACTCAATTGTGCAATATTTGTGTGTGTGTGTGGAGTCTTGTGTGGTTCCCAACAGCCCTAATGTGTTCATGTGGGACAACAGAATGCCAACAACAGTAGGTAATACATTATTCTGTGGGTGAGTGGGCTCCCCATATTATTGATGAAGGTTTGGAGCGTGTGGGTTGTTATATATATATGTGTGTAGCTAACTGTCCCTGACCTATCCTTGACTGTTAACCTCCATATAATAGCTACTCTCACTCTGAGCTAACCTACTCTGCCCATACACACCTCTTATAGCATGGCTTAGAGTGAACTAGTGTACAGTACATGGTAGCCACTGAGTCAGTGCAGCAACACTGTCATTATCACACACAAGGAGCTGATAGGCTACTAGTTAGGGACAGGGTTAATGTATGTTGCAGACCTAAGTAGTAATTATAAAACCTGTTTGGATCCAGAATGCTGATTGGTTGATTTAAAAAAAAAAAAAAAAACTTAATTTAACTAGGCAAGTCAGTTAAGAACAAATTCTTATTTTCATTGACGGCCTAGCAACAGTGGCCTTGTTCAGCGGCAGAACGACAGATTTTTACCTTGTCAGCTCTGGGATTCGATCTTGCAACCTTCAGGTTACTAGTCCAACACTCTAACCACTAGGCCACCTGGTGCCCCTACACTTTCTGGGTAATACCTGTTCCATTAGATTTAACAATGTCCCACATCCCAGCCAGTCAATTTATATACTTCATCTCAGCTTGCTACTAGACTTGCATTCTATTTGCCACATTTGGAGGTTGTTGCCGTTTTCCACAGTGTAAATATGAGTGTGAAGACGCAGACAGCTTCTCTGATTTAAGGAAAAAACATTTATCAGGATCATTACAATGGATATGTCCAGAGAAATGGCAATAGAAACACAAAGGTAATGAAACGAAAGTGCACATCGTTTGTTGTCCTTTCGGCTGCTTGGTGTGATTGTGTGTTAGCTTTAGTTAGCTAGCTAGCGAATGAGAAGTAGCTAGCTTGCATAGCTTGATACCAAGGATTTGTTTAGCATAGCAATCATTGCAAATAGAATGGATAGAAGGAACGACCTGCCCATTTTGCTAGTAACTTCAGAATCTTATAACTAACGACTGGCTTTTTCCACAGACTATTTTGTATGATGGATGGATGAAATAAAACAGATTTACTTAATGTTTTTAATAGAACATGTCATTGATCTTTTTTTTAACATGTTGGCAACTGTTTTATAAAAGCAATAAAGCCCTCGATCTCAGGAATGATTGAGAAAAACACCTTCCCTAAGAGCTGTTTCCTCTCCTTGGGATCGCCCCCGGACATTAGAACAGCCCTTAGTCTGGAGTTTTTCACATAATAATTCCCAGGATATCAAGCCTTATTGCTTAAGTAGCCTTGTCTGAGCCACAATGGCCCATATGTCAGGAGCCTACCTCCTGTACAGGACGCTAGTCTATTGTATGTAGTGCTAGTTTGCAATCTTACAATCACAGACACCCTAAACTGAGTTTATCCAATGGCCTAAACCGTAGGGTTACACTGCTGTGCTGGACAGGCTAACACATTCCCACACCCTTCCCCTGTCTGTCTGATAAGTGCAACTGTTAAAACAACAGTCCCCTTCCCCTCCATTCTTTACTCCTCTCCTCCCTCTCTGTGTCACCTCCTTCCAGCCTGCCCTCTCCTCAATACCAGCCTGCCCTCTCCTCAATACCAGCCAGCTCTCTCCTCAATACCAGCCTGCCCTCCTCAATACCAGCCTGCCCTCCTCAATACCAGCCTGCCCTCTCCTCAATACCAGCCAGCCTTCCTCAATACCAGCCTGCCCTCCTCAATACCAGCCTGCCCTCTCCTCAATACCAGCCAGCTCTCTCCTCAATACCAGCCAGCTCTCTCCTCAATACCAGCCTGCCCTCCTCAATACCAGCCTGCCCTCCTCAATACCAGCCTGCCCTCTCCTCAATACCAGCCTGCCCTCCTCAATACCAGCCTGCCCTCCTCAATACCAGCCTGCCCTCTCCTCAATACCAGCCAGCTCTCTCCTCAATACCAGCCAGCTCTCTCCTCAATACCAGCCAGCTCTCTCCTCAATACCAGCCAGCCCTCCTCAATACCAGCCAGCCCTGCTCAATACCAGCCAGCCCTCCTCAATACCAGCCAGCCCTCCTCAATACCAGCCAGCCCTCCTCAATACCAGCCAGCCCTCCTCAATACCAGCCAGCCCTCCTCAATACCAGCCAGCCCTCCTCAATACCAGCCAGCCCTCCTCAATACCAGCCAGCCCTCCTCAATACCAGCCAGCCCTCTCCTCAATACCAGCCAGCCCTCTCCTCAATACCAGCCAGCCCTCTCCTCAATACCAGCCAGCCCTCTCCTCAATACCAGCCAGCCCTCTCCTCAATACCAGCCAGCCCTCTCCTCAATACCAGCCAGCCCTCTCCTCAATACCAGCCAACCCTCTCCTCAATACCAGCCAGCCCTCCTCAATACCAGCCAGCCCTCTCCTCAATACCAGCCAGCCCTCTCCTCAATACCAGCCAGCCCTCTCCTCAATACCAGCCAACCCTCTCCTCAATACCAGCCAACCCTCTCCTCAATACCAGCCAACCCTCTCCTCAATACCAGCCAACCCTCTCCTCAATACCAGCCAACCCTCTCCTCAATACCAGCCAACCCTCTCCTCAATACCAGCCAACCCTCTCCTCAATACCAGCCAACCCTCTCCTCAATACCAGCCAACCCTCTCCTCAATACCAGCCAACCCTCTCCTCAATACCAGCCAACCCTCTCCTCAATACCAGCCAACCCTCTCCTCAATACCAGCCAACCCTCTCCTCAATACCAGCCAACCCTCTCCTCAATACCAGCCAACCCCCTCCTCAATACCAGCCAACCCTCTCCTCAATACCAGCCAACCCTCTCCTCAATACCAGCCAACCCTCTCCTCAATACCAGCCAACCCTCTCCTCAATACCAGCCAACCCTCTCCTCAATACCAGCCAACCCTCTCCTCAATACCAGCCAACCCTCTCCTCAATACCAGCCAACCCTCTCCTCAATACCAGCCAACCCTCTCCTCAATACCAGCCAACCCTCTCCTCAATACCAGCCAACCCTCTCCTCAATACCAGCCAACCCTCTCCTCAATACCAGCCAGCCCTCCTCAATACCAGCCAGCCCTCCTCAATACCAGCCAGCCCTCCTCAATACCAGCCAGCCCTCCTCAATACCAGCCAGCCCTCCTCAATACCAGCCAGCCCTCCTCAATACCAGCCAGCCCTCCTCAATACCAGCCAGCCCTCCTCAATACCAGCCAGCCCTCCTCAATACCAGCCAGCCCTCCTCAATACCAGCCAGCCCTCCTCAATACCAGCCAGCCCTCCTCAATACCAGCCAGCCCTCCTCAATACCAGCCAGCCCTCCTCAATACCAGCCAGCCCTCCTCAATACCAGCCAGCCCTCCTCAATACCAGCCAGCCCTCCTCAATACCAGCCAGCCCTCCTCAATACCAGCCAGCCCTCCTCAATACCAGCCAGCCCTCCTCAATACCAGCCAGCCCTCTCCTCAATACCAGCCAGCCCTCTCCTCAATAATACCAGCCAGCCCTCTCCTCAATACCATCCAGCCCTCCTCAATACCAGCCAGCCCTCTTCTCAATAATACCAGCCAGCTCTCTCCTCAATACCAGCCAGCCCTCTTCAATACCAGCCAGCCCTCTTCAATACCAGCCAGCCCTCCTCAATACCAGCCAGCCCTCCTCAATACCAGCCAACCCTCTCCTCAATACCAGCCAGCCCTCTTCAATACCAGCCAGCCCTCTTCAATACCAGCCAGCCCTCTTCAATACCAGCCAGCCCTCCTCAATACCAGCCAACCCTCTCCTCAATACCAGCCAGCCCTCTTCAATACCAGCCAGCCCTCTTCAATACCAGCCAGCCCTCTTCAATACCAGCCAGCCCTCTTCAATACCAGCCAGCCCTCTCCTCAATACCAGCCAACCCTCTCCTCAATACCAGCCAGCTCTCTCCTCAATACCAGCCAGCTCTCTCCTCAATACCAGCCAGCTCTCTCCTCAATACCAGCCAGCTCTCTCCTCAATACCAGCCAGCTCTCTCCTCAATACCAGCCAGCTCTCTCCTCAATACCAGCCAGCTCTCTCCTCAATACCAGCCAGCTCTCTCCTCAATACCAGCCAGCTCTCTCCTCAATACCAGCCAGCTCTCTCCTCAATACCAGCCAGCCCTCTCCTCAATACCAGCCAGCCCTCTCCTCAATACCAGCCAGCCCTCTCCTCAATAATACCAGCCAACCCTCTCCAATACCAGCCAACCCTCTCCTCAATACCAGCCAGCCCTCTCCTCTATACCAGCCAGCTCTCTCCTCAATACCAGCCAGCTCTCTCCTCAATACCAGCCAACCCTCTCCTCAATACCAGCCAGCTCTCTCCTTACAGCTCTCTCCTCACAGCTTTCTCCTCAATACCAGCCAGCCCTCTCCTCAATACCAGCCAGCTCTCTCCTCAATACCAGCCAGCTCTCTCCTCAATACCAGCCAGCTCTCTCCTCAATACCAGCCAGCTCTCTCCTCAATACCAGCCAGCCCTCTCCTCAATACCAGCCAGCCCTCTCCTCAATACCAGCCAGCCCTCTCCTCAATACCAGCCAGCCCTCCTCAATACCAGCCAGCCCTCCTCAATACCAGCCTGCCCTCTCCTCAATACCAGCCAGCTCTCTCCTCAATACCAGCCAGCCCTACTCAATACCAGCCAGCCCTCCTCAATACCAGCCAGCTCTCTCCTCAATACCAGCCAACCCTCTCCTCAATACCAGCCAACCCTCTCCTCAATACCAGCCATCTCTCTCCTCACAGCTCTCTCCTCACAGCTTTTTCCTCAATACCAGCCAGCCCTCTCCTCAATACCAGCCAGCTCTCTCCTCAATACCAGCCAGCTCTCTCCTCAATACCAGCCAGCTCTCTCCTCAATACCAGCCAGCTCTCTCCTCAATACCAGCCAGCTCTCTCCTCAATACCAGCCAGCCCTCTCCTCAATACCAGCCAGCCCTCTCCTCAATACCAGCCAGCCCTCCTCAATACCAGCCAGCCCTCCTCAATACCAGCCAGCCCTCCTCAATACCAGCCTGCCCTCTCCTCAATACCAGCCTGCCCTCTCCTCAATACCAGCCAGCTCTCTCCTCAATACCAGCCAGCCCTACTCAATACCAGCCAGCCCTCCTCAATACCAGCCAGCTCTCTCCTCAATACCAGCCAACCCTCTCCTCAATACCAGCCAACCCTCTCCTCAATACCAGCCATCTCTCTCCTCACAGCTCTCTCCTCACAGCTTTCTCCTCAATACCAGCCAGCCCTCCTCAATACCAGCCAGCCCTCCTCAATACCAGCCAGCTCTCTCCTCAATACCAGCTAACCCTCTCCTCAATACCAGCCAGCCCTCCTCAATACCAGCCAACCCTCTCCTCAATACCAGCCAACCCTCTCCTCAATACCAGCCAACCCTCTCCTCAATACCAGCCAACCCTCTCCTCAATACCAGCCAGCTCTCTCCTCAATACCAGCCAGCTCTCTCGTCAATACCAGCCAGCTCTCTCGTCAATACCAGCCAGCTCTCTCGTCAATACCAGCCAGCTCTCTCCTCAATACCAGCCTACCCTCTCCTCAATACCAGCCTACCCTCTCCTCAATACCAGCCTACCCTCTCCTCAATACCAGCCAACCCTCTCCTCAATACCAGCCAACCCTCTCCTCAATACCAGCCAACCCTCTCCTCAATACCAGCCAACCCTCTCCTCAATACCAGCCAACCCTCTCCTCAATACCAGCCAGCTCTCTCCTCAATACCAGCCAGCTCTCTCCTCAATACCAGCCAGCTCTCTCCTCAATACCAGCCAGCTCTCTCCTCAATACCAGCCAGCTCTCTCCTCAATACCAGCCAGCTCTCTCCTCAATACCAGCCAGCTCTCTCCTCAATACCAGCCAGCTCTCTCCTCAATACCAGCCAGCTCTCTCCTCACAGCTCTCTCCTCAATACCAGGCTGCCCTCTCCTCAATACCAGCCAGCTCTCTTTCATTTTATGAAATGGATCACATCTTTTAAGAAGAAAAAAAACAATAGCTTTTGGCCCTTGAGGAAAATACATTGTGGTCATCCTCACAATTGAATGCAGTGCTCCATGAAAGCAACTACCTTCTCTTGGGCTAAATCTGTGTTCACTAAACTGTGTGTGTGTGTGTGGTTTATTCCCTTCACAAAAAAGGTCTTGATTAGTTGTTAGACCATTCCTGGGGGAACAAGCAAACTATTAGGTTACAGCTGTTCTAGTGGTTGCAGTGTTAGGGTGTTGACGATATTGAAAACCCTTAGAGACCATAACACCAGCCTCCACTGGCCCCCACCCTCTTTTCAATGCCTTCTACCCTATTGTACTGAGCAGAGGCATTGTGTGTCGGGGTTGTTTCACGCTCATGAACGTACACACACACACACACAGACACAGACACACACACAGACACACAGACAGACAGACACACACACACAGACACACAGAGTAAGAAGAACAAAGGATGGAGGGTGTTGATGTGTTTTTCCCTGAGACGCTGTGTCCCACGACTCCTACCACGGTTCTTCATCCAGATACGATCCACATGCACTCCTCCTCTTCCTCCTTACCATAACCCTGCATCTTTATACCTCATTTCCCTCAGCTTATTTCAATTCTACAGCACACTCTGCTCATTAGAATCAATAATTGATATAAAAATCAACTGTTGAGATGTTAAACTGACACATTTCAGTTCTTACAATGCTGCCCCCACAGCTACTCGCCCAAGCCTTCCCCATTTCTCCTTCTCCCAAATCCAGTCAGCTGATGTTCTGAAAGAGCTGCAAAATCTGGACCCCTACAAATCAGCCGGGCTAGATAATCTGGACCCTTTCTTTCTAAAACTATCTGCTGAAATTGTTGCCACCCCTATTACCAGCCTTTTCAACCTCTCTTTCGTGTCGTCTGAGATTCCCAAAGATTGGAAAGCAGCTGCGGTCATCCCCCTCTTCAAAGGGGGGGACACTCTTGACCCTAACTGCTACAGACCTATATCTATCCTAACCTGCCTTTCTAAGGTCTTCGAAAGCCAAGTCAACAAACAGATTACCATCCATTTCGAATCCCACCGTACCTTTTCCGCTATGCAATCTGGTTTCAGAGCTGGTCATGGGTACACCTCAGCCACGCTCAAGGTCCTAAACGATATCTTAACTGCCATCGATAAGAAACAATACTGTGCAGCCGTATTCATTGACCTGGCCAAGGCTTTCGACTCTGTCAATCACCACATCCTCATCGGCAGACTCGACAGCCTTGGTTTCTCAAATGATTGCCTCGCCTGGTTCACCAACTACTTACATTTACATTACATTTAAGTCATTTAGCAGACGCTCTTATCCAGAGCGACTTACAAATTGGTGCTTCTCCGACAGAGTTCAGTGTGTCAAATTGGAGGGTCTGTTGTCCGGGCCTCTGGCAGTCTCTATGTGGGTGCCACAGGGTTCAATTCTTGGACCGACTCTCTTCCCTGTATACATCAATGATGTCGCTCTTGCTGCTGGTGAGTCTCTGATCCACCTCTACGCAGACGACACCATTCTGTATACTTCTGGCCCTTCTTTGGACACTGTGTTAACTACCCTCCAGGCGAGCTTCAATGCCATACAACTCTCCTTCCGTGGCCTCCATTTGCTCTTAAATACAAGTAAAACTAAATGCATGCTCTTCAACCGATCGCTGCCTGTACCTGCCCGCCTGTCCAACATCACTACTCTGGACGCTTCTGACTTAGAATATGTGGACAACTACAAATACCTAGGTGTTTGGTTAGACTAAACTCTCCTTCCAGACTCACATCAAACATCTCCAATCCAAAGTTAAATCTAGAATTGGCTTCCTATTCCGCAACAAAGCATCCTTCCCTCATGCTGCCAAACATACCCTTGTAAAACTGACCATCCTACCAATCCTCGACTTCGGTGATGTCATTTACAAAATAGCCTCCAAAACCCTACTCAATAAATTGGATGCAGTCTATCACAGTGCCATCCGTTTTGTCACCAAAGCCCCATATACTACCCACCACTGTGACCTGTACGCTCTCGTTGGTTGGCCCTCGCTTCATACTCGTCGCCAAACACACTGGCTCCAGGTCATCTACAAGACCCTGCTAGGTAAAGTCCCCCCTTATCTCAGCTCGCTGGTCACCATAGCAGCACCCACCTGTAGCACGCGCTCCAGCAGGTATATCTCTCTGGTCACCCCCAAAACCAATTCTTCCTTTGGCCGCCTCTCCTTCCAGTTCTCTGCTGCCAATGACTGGAACGAACTACAAACATCTCTGAAACTGGAAACACTTATCTCCCTCACTAGCTTTAAGCACCAGCTGTCAGAGCAGCTCACAGATTACTGCACCTGTACATAGCCCATCTATAATTTAGCCCAAACAACCTCTCCCCCTACTGTATTTATTTATTTATTTTGCTCCTTTGCACCCCATTATTTCTATTTCTACTTTGCACATTCTTCCCCTGCAAATCTACCATTCCAGTGTTTTACTTGCTATATTGTATTTACTTCGCCACCATGGCCTTTTTTTGCCTTTACCTCCCTTATCTCACCTCATTTGCTCACATTGTATATAGATTTATTTTTCTACTGTATTATTGACTGTATGTTTGTTTTACTCCATGTGTAACTCTGTGTTGTTGTATGTGTCGAACTGCTTTGCTTTATCTTGGCCAGGTCGCAATTGTAAATGAGAACGTGTTCTCAACTTGCCTACCTGGTTAAATAAAGGGAAAAAAAATAAAAAATAAAATAAATTGTTCTAAACGGTCAGAAAAATATGCATGCAGCTCCTCACCTTATTTAAAAAAATAAATGTTTTATTTATCTCCAGTATTTTCCACATTTTATTCCACGGACTTCCCCTTTAACTCCTGTACAACTTAAATATATAATTTAGATTTTTGGCAACTTGAAAAGCCGACTCTTCCTCTGTTTACACTACCCCTCGCTACCTCATAGATTGGAACTCCTCTGGAGGGATCACATCTGTTAATATCAGGTCTCCACTATAACATTAGACAACTCTGTTAATATCAGGTCTCCACTATAACATACAACTCTGGTAATATCAGGTCTCCACTATGACATACAACTCTGTTAATATCAGGTCTCCACTATAACATTATACACCTCTGTTAATATCAGGTCTCCACTGTAACATTATACAACTCTGTTAATATCAGGTCTCCACTGTAACATTATACAACTCTGTTAATATCAGGTCTCCACTATAACATTATACAACTGTTAATATCAGGTCTCCACTATAACATTATACAACTCTGTTAATATCAGGTCTCCACTATAACATTATACAACTGTTAATATCAGGTCTCCACTGTAACATTAACCAACTCTGTTAATATCAGGTCTCTACTATAACATACAACTCTGTTAATATCAGGTCTCCACTATAACATTATACAACTCTGTTAATATCAGGTCTCTACTATAACATACAACTCTGTTAATATCAGGTCTCCACTATAACATTAACCAACTCTGTTAATATCAGGTCTCCACTATAACATTATACAACTCTGTTAATATCAGGTCTCCACTGTAACATACAACTCTGTTAATATCAGGTCTCCACTATAACATTATACAACTGTTAATATCAGGTCTCCACTGTAACATTAACCAACTCTGTTAATATCAGGTCTCCACTATAACATTATACAACTCTGTTAATATCAGGTCTCCACTGTAACATACAACTCTGTTAATATCAGGTCTCCACTATAACATTATACAACTCTGTTAATATCAGGTCTCCACTGTAACATTAACCAACTCTGTTATTATCAGGTCTCCACTATAACATTATACAACTCTGTTAATATCAGGTCTCCACTATAACATTATACAACTCTGTTAATATCAGGTCTCCACTGTAACATGATACAACTCTGTTAATATCAGGTCTCCACTATAACATTAACCAACTCTGTTAATATCAGGTCTCCACTATAACATTATACAACTCTGTTAATATCAGGTCTCCACTGTAACATGATACAACTCTGTTAATATCAGGTCTCCACTATAACATTAACCAACTCTGTTAATATCAGGTCTCCACTATAACATTATACAACTGTTAATATCAGGTCTCCACTGTAACATTAACCAACTCTGTTAATATCAGGTCTCTACTATAACATACAACTCTGTTAATATCAGGTCTCCACTATAACATTAACCAACTCTGTTATTATCAGGTCTCCACTATAACATTATACAACTCTGTTAATATCAGGTCTCCACTATAACATTATACAACTCTGTTAATATCAGGTCTCCACTATAACATTAACCAACTCTGTTAATATCAGGTCTCCACTGTAACATGATACAACTCTGTTAATATCAGGTCTCCACTGTAACATTATACAACTCTGTTAATATCAGGTCTCCACTGTAACATTATACAACTCTGTTAATATCAGGTCTCCACTATAACATGATACAACTCTGTTAATATCAGGTCTCCACTGTAACATTATACAACTCTGTTAATATCAGGTCTCCACTATAACATGATACAACTCTGTTAATATCAGGTCTCCACTATAACATTATACAACTCTGTTAATATCAGGTCTCCACTATAACATGATACAACTCTGTTAATATCAGGTCTCCACTATAACATTATACAACTCTGTTAATATCAGGTCTCCACTATAACATTATACAACTCTGTTAATATCAGGTCTCCACTATAACATTATACAACTCTGTTAATATCAGGTCTCCACTATAACATTATACAACTCTGTTAATATCAGGTCTCCACTATAACATTATACAACTGTTAATATCAGGTCTCCACTATAACATTATACAACTCTGTTAATATCAGGTCTCCACTATAACATTATACAACTGTTAATATCAGGTCTCCACTGTAACATTAACCAACTCTGTTAATATCAGGTCTCTACTATAACATACAACTCTGTTAATATCAGGTCTCCACTATAACATTAACCAACTCTGTTATTATCAGGTCTCCACTATAACATTATACAACTCTGTTAATATCAGGTCTCCACTATAACATTATACAACTCTGTTAATATCAGGTCTCCACTATAACATTATACAACTCTGTTAATTTCAGGTCTCCACTATAACATTATACAACTGTTAATATCAGGTCTCCACTGTAACATACAACTCTGTTAATATCAGGTCTCCACTGTAACATTATACAACTCTGTTAATATCAGGTCTCCACTATAACATTATACAACTGTTAATATCAGGTCTCCACTGTAACATTATACAACTCTGTTAATATCAGGTCTCCACTGTAACATTATACAACTCTGTTAATATCAGGTCTCCACTGTAACATTATACAACTCTGTTAATATCAGGTCTCCACTGTAACATTATACAACTCTGTTAATATCAGGTCTCCACTGTAACATTATACAACTCTGTTAATATCAGGTCTCCACTGTAACATTATACAACTGTTAATATCAGGTCTCCACTATAACATTATACAACTGTTAATATCAGGTCTCCACTATAACATTATACAACTGTTAATATCAGGTCTCCACTATAACATTATACAACTGTTAATATCAGGTCTCCACTGTAACATTATACAACTGTTAATATCAGGTCTCCACTATAACATTATACAACTGTTAATATCAGGTCTCCACTGTAACATACAACTCTGTTAATATCAGGTCTCCACTGTAACATTATACAACTCTGTTAATATCAGGTCTCCACTATAACATTATACAACTGTTAATATCAGGTCTCCACTGTAACATTATACAACTCTGTTAATATCAGGTCTCCACTGTAACATTATACAACTCTGTTAATATCAGGTCTCCACTGTAACATTATACAACTCTGTTAATATCAGGTCTCCACTGTAAAATTATACAACTCTGTTAATATCAGGTCTCCACTGTAACATTATACAACTCTGTTAATATCAGGTCTCCACTGTAACATTATACAACTGTTAATATCAGGTCTCCACTATAACATTATACAACTCTGTTAATATCTTAATATAGGCTAGTCCCTGGGAAAGGTAGTTGTGTGGTTTTGTTGCACCGCAGATAACACATCATTTGATCGGCCCTACATTGATTAGACCGTATCAGATGTGATGAAATTAATTGGGAATGTGTGAATCTTTTTTTTACCACAGCCAAGCGATCAGTGTCATATTATCAGCAGAGTATTTCGCCAATGAATGAGAGGTCCATCATTTCATCCGTTGATGAAAGTGTGTAGTATAGACCATCGCCTAGCTTTATCTAAAGCGCTGAGCTGTGTAGGCTCTGTTTAAGGTTGGGCTAGCTGAGATTAACGCACACTCTCACTCTCTGAGGTTAACAGGATCACGTGGATTAAAGGAGGGCTTCTCCCCAAGTGCCTGTAATCCTACTGTCCACATGGAGATAGGATGGAATCCCTAGCCGCAGTGTGATTACGATACATACACCCCGGGGGGGGGGGGCAGGCAGGCAGAGGGAGACAGCAGTTGAGCATCTCTATCTCTCTAATCCCCCTGGATTAATTTAATGGGATTACACTAACCTCTGATCTCTAACAGTGGAGGCTCCTCAGAGGAGGAAGTGGAGGACCATCCTCTTCTGTGAATTTCATAAAAATGAAAATATTGAAACATTTAAAAAGTTATCCTTTTAAAATAAAACGTTACTAAATAGATTCATGTGCAATGAAGGTCTACAGTAGCCTCAACAGCACTCTGTAGAGTAGCACGATGGTGTAGCCGGAGGACAGCTAGCTTCCGTCCTCCTCTGGGTACGTTGACTTCATTACAAAACCTAGGAGGCTCATGGTTCTCACCCCCTTCCATAGACTTACAATTACGACAACTTCCAGAGGACTTCCTCCAACCTATCAGAGCTCTTGCTGCACGAACTGACATGTTGTCCACCCAATCAAAGGATCAGTGAATGAATCTAGTACTGAAATCATAAACTACAGCTAGCTAGCACTGCAGTGCATTGAATGTGGTGAGTAATTGACTCAAAGAGAGAGAGAGAAGACATTAATTGAACAGTTTTGAACAAATTCATTTCTTAAAAAACGAAGGAGCTAGAGAGCGAGAGCTATATATTATTATCATTTTAAAAATGTTTTTTTACTTTCACTTAGCTAGCGAATGCAGCTAGTTAGTTTAGCCTACTGAAACACCCTGCTCAAACAGAGGGATGCTATGTTAGCTAGCTGGCTATGGCTATCCAGCACAACACTGGAACTCTTCCAAGTCAAGTTACGCTTTTCATTTTATTAATTTATTGCCACCGTGGCCTACCGGTGTAACTGCTAAACTGCTTGCTACATGTACTGCATGATGGTAGCGAGTTTTTCTAACGTGTAGTTCTAGTAGCTATGGTGACCTATGACGTAAATAGGGTGACAACGATGTAGGCTGTGTGTAGCGGTTATGATATGAAGTTTTGGTTTGGAAATATTTTTTTCCGCCTGGTCACAGAAAGCTGATGTGTTGCGCACTGAAGTCCACAAGCGAAGAAGAGAGGAGGAGAGCACGTAGATGTGAGAAAGAATACAACAATCAAAGGGATCTCGCTGTTATGTGGCTGCTATAAAAGTGAAATGTGTTTGTGTGTGATCAGGGGTGTATTCATTCCGCCAATTCTGTTGGAAAAAAAAACGTTTCTTAAACGGAAGCAAACAGAACAAAATGAGATAAACATACATGAATGTATCCAATATAAACTCTTGTTTGCAACTGTTGGACTCATGAATACACCCTATGTCAGCTAGATGCAGGCAAGAGTGTGCAAGGCAATATTGAATATGTCAATGTCTGTTACCTTGGTTACTGAAATGTCTCTCGACCTGTGTGCACTTGCGTTGTAAACTTTCATTCATAGTCCAGGTTGTATCAACCTCATGATGGAGACAGGGAACATTAGAGAGTCATGTAGTAACCTAAACGTATTTTTGTTACATTGAACCAGGTGAATGGACAGTCATCCAATATGCTGTAATAGAAATAAGGTCATGTTCATGAAACCATTATAATTGTCCTCCCTCATCTTAAACGGCCCTGACCGCCACTGATCTCCAACTCATACCTTACCTGGACTCTCTGTTGTACTCCCCAGTCACAGCCAGGTCCCAGGGGCATCCTGAATAAAACATTCCGTCCCTCCCCCATCCTTTCCCTGTCTGTCTGCCTGTGTGTGATTGAAAGGGTGATGGTGATATGTTGCTGATTGAAAGGATGATGATGATATGGTGATGGTGATATGTTGCTGATTGAAAAGGTGATGATGATATGTTGCTGATTTGAAAGGGTGATGATGATATGGTGATGGTGATATGTTGCTGATTGAAAGGGTGATGATGATATGGTGATGGTGATATGTTGCTGATTGAAAGGGTGATGATGATATGTTGCTGATTTGAAAGGGTGATGATGATATGGTGATGGGGATATGTTGCTGATTGAAAGGGTGATGATGATATGTTGCTGATTTGAAAGGGTGATGATGATATGGTGATGGTGATATGTTGCTGATTGAAAGGGTGATGATGATATGGTGATGGTGATATGTTGCTGATTGATATGGTGATGGTGATATGTTGCTGATTGATATGGTGATGGTGATATGTTGCTGATTGAAAAGGTGATGATGATATGTTGCTGATTGAAAAGGTGATGATGATATGGTGATGGTGATATGTTGCTGATTTGAAAGGGTGATGATGATATGGTGATGGTGATATGTTGCTGATTGAAAGGGTGATGGTGATATGTTGCTGATTTGAAAGGGTGATGATGATATGGTGATGGTGATATGTTGCTGATTGAAAGGGTGATGATGATATGTTGCTGATTGAAAAGGTGATGATGATATGTTGCTGATTGAAAGGGTGATGATATGGTGATGGGGATATGTTGCTGATTGAAAGGGTGATGATGATATGGTGATGGTGATATGTTGCTGAGAAAAGGTGATGATGATATGGTGATGGGGATATGTTGCTGATTGAAAGGGTGATGATGATATGTTGCTGATTGAAAGGATGGTGATGATAAGGTGATATGTTGCTGATTGAAAAGGTGATGATGATAAGGTGATGGTGATATGTTGCTGATTGAAAAGGTGATGTGGCAACAACAGATCTAGGCCTCCAAAAGGCTCTCAATAACAACATGCTTAGGGTCATTTCCATGTAAAAGGACCCATGAACACCAACATGTGAATTTCATAGGAGCCAGATGCAAATCTCTGGGGAAGCCAGAAAAAAAAGAAGCCATATTTGAACCTATGTGTTGTGATAATTGCCTTGTCTGCTTTATAACCTGTTGATTCATATGCCTTGCGACCGTGATATATAGGCCTAAAGGCCGAGACAATAGGAAGACACAGTGGCAGAATAAATTCAACCACACCTTTTGTTTCATCACAAAATCAGAGAACAACTTCTGTCCGGTGAAGACCACAAAACAGTTACGTGACCTACAGCATGTTCAAGCAAGTTGATGTTTCCGACATTCTGACACATGTCATCAAACACTTCATGAGAGCTCATGCTGCGCAACATTTCTAGAGGGTTTGCAATTGCACAAAAAAAACAGAGTGATGGCCTCTACTAAAAAGAGGATGGGCCCATAAGCTTTCTATAGGCTAGGCCTAGTATTTTTATTTCTCAACTTCCTAATATTAAGCACATTGCTTATATTTACAACGGGAGTATAGCCTACCTGGCTGGCATGAACATGAACCACAGGAAAGCGTCCTCCATTCACTATTTAAGTTCACAGATGACATATAAAAAAGTAAATGTGGACAGTTGTTCCAAAATCTTCAATATGCACCTTGGAATTGGATAAGGACGCGGGCAGTTGTGTCCCCGATGTGTCTGTCTTCACTTGTAGCCTGTGAGAAAGACCCCATCCCGTGATGGAGAGCCATATAAGTGAGAGGTGATATAGAGGGAGAAGGGCACAACGCAGCTCTCTGGGTCAAAGGCCGCTGGCCGCAAAAGGCATGGGTTATTTTAGGGTGCACTACGGCCTCACAAAAGGGGATGCGGCCATGAAATGATGGACCTTAACAAGTGCTTGTCAAATTGTGAATGAGAGACTGATGTGGTGTGTACAGCCTGCTTGCTCAAAAAAACTAAGCAGAGCTCATGCCTTTCAAGCAACTTTTTTCAAATCATCATTAGAGTCGCATCATGCAGCCTTACAATGTATTAAAAATCAAAACATATAGCCCAAAGTTTGTAGAAAAACTAAAGTTACATTAATAACTCTAAATTTAGCATATACAGTTGAAGTTGGAAGTTTACATACACCTTAGCCAAATACATTTAAACTCAGTTTTTAGTAATAATTATAATAATAGAGTGATTTATTTAAGCTTTTATTTCTTTCATCACATTCCCAGTGGGTCAGAAGTTTACATACAGTCTTTAAATTGTTTAACTTGGGTCAAACATTTCAGGTAGCCTTCCACAAGCTTCTCACAATAAGTTGGGTGCATTTTGGCCCATTCCTCCTGACAGAGCTGGTGTAACTGAGTCAGGTTTGTAGGCCTCCTTGCTCGCAGACACTTTTTCATTTCTGACCACAAATGTTCTATAGGATTGAGGTCAGGGCTTTGTGATGGCCACTCCAATACCTTGACTTTGTTGTCCTTAAGCCATTTTGCCACAACTTTGGAAGTATGCTTGGGGTCATTGTCCAATTGGAAGACACTTTTGCGACCAAGCTTTAACTTCCTGACTGATGTCTTGAGATGTTGCTTCAGTATATCCACATAATTTTCCTCCCTCATGATGCCATCTATTTTGTGAAGTGCACCAGTCTCTTCTGCAAGAAAGCACCCCCACAACATGATGCTGCCACCCCCGAGCTTCACGGTTGGGATGGTGTTCTTCGGCTTGCAAGCCTCCCCCTTTTTCCTCCAAACATAACGATGGTCATTATGGCCAAACAGTTCTATTTTTGTTTCATCAGACCAGAGGACATTTCTCCAAAAAGTATCATCTTTGTCCCCATGTGCAGTTGCAAACTGTAGTCTGGCTTTTTTATGGCGGTTTTGGAGCAGTGGCTTCTTCTTTGCTGAGCGCCAATTCAGGTGATGTCGATATAGGACTCGTTTTACTTCTGGATATAGATATTTTGTACCTGACTTGTGGAGGTCTACATTTTGTTTCTGAAGTCTTGGCTGATTTCTTTAGATTTCCCCATGATGTCAAGCAAAGAGACACTGAGTTTGAAGGTAGGCCTTAAAATACATCCACAGATACACCTCCAATTGACTCAAATGATGTCAATTAGCCTATCAGAAGCTTCTAAAGCCATGACATCATTTTCTGGAATTTTCCAAGCTGTTTAAAGACACAGTCAACTTACTTTATGTAAACTTCTGACCCACTGGAATTGTGATGCAGTGATTTATAAGTGAAATAATCTGTCTGTAAACAATTGTTGGAAATACTACTTGTGTCATGCACAAAGTAGATGTCCTAACCGACTTGCCAAAACTATAATTTGTTAACAAGAAATTTGTGGAGTGGTTGAAAAATTAGTTTTAATGA
The DNA here is from genome assembly GCF_029448725.1 of Salvelinus fontinalis. NCBI lineage: Eukaryota > Metazoa > Chordata > Actinopteri > Salmoniformes > Salmonidae > Salvelinus > Salvelinus fontinalis. The sequence goes on from NC_074670.1 coordinate 80,320,319, forward strand.
CTCCAACCTAAGTGTATGTAAACTTCCGACTTCAACTGTAGGAGTACCGATTTCTTTGTTAACCGCTCAACACACAATAGCCGCATGTGCGGACTCCCTCAAATGCTTTGGAGAAAATAGCCTTTCTATTGTATTCAGCTTTGTTCAGTTGTATTCATGTCAGCTAAATGAACTCGTGTAGCCCACAGCCATTTGGTTTGGCCACATTTAGGACATAAAGACAACTCACAAGTATGTGATTCTGTTCTTCTGAAATAGACTACATTTTCTTCATATCATGTTTCTTTAGACCTGTCTAAAATAAATCATGGATTTATTGTGAAGGTTGTAGGCTATATTACATGGTTTTATATTGAAGGTTGTAGACTATATTACATGGTTTTATATTGAAGGTGTAGGCTATATTACATGGTTTTATATTGAAGGTGTAGGCTATATTACATGGTTTTATATTGAAGGTGTAGACTATATTACATGGTTTTATATTGAAGGTGTAGACTATACTACATGGATTTATTGTGAAGATTGTAGGCCATATTACATGGATTTATTAGACTTTTTAAAATGTAGATGTTCGAAAGGTCTGCGTCAGTGGCTGGTAGGCTGTGTGTTGAAAACAGGAGATACTACATTTGTTTGTTAATTAACTGTCGATTACCATGAGACCGACAGTTACTTGCTTGACAATCACCGGCTGACCTAATTTTGTGACCGCCACAGCCCTACACACGGAGGTGACTCACACACCATGACTTATCCAGGATTTGTTTTGCTTACCAAAAAATGACTCACTAACTACCAATGAATATCAACAAATGTGCTTGATTTTATCTCAAACGCATCTCACGACCGGATGATTGGAAAGTCCCTTGTGCGTGTCAATGCAGGCCTACAATAATTATACAGTGATGCGAGGACACACTGTATTTTTGTGTCTGCTACCTATTGTCGGATACACCACCAGGAAGAGAATAACAAACATATCCATAATTATGCATTTCTGTATAGTACAGATCATGAAATTCTGTTACCTCGGTGTAAATCCACTTCACTTACAGTAAGTAGTTCAATAACCAAAATGATATATATTTTTTTCAAACTCAAGATGTCATAGCTGACACTCTTTCTGCAGACATCTTTGAATCTTAATTCGGAGCAGATATTTGTACGAGTTGTTGGAAAACGTAGTCACATAACAAAACTGATGGAGATTTAACCGGAAAATCTGTTACCACATTTAGCATCTGCACAGTTCTTCCAGTACACGTGTTTTTGTACAATGTTCAATTAATGTTTAAAAGTAGTCCCTTGTTCATAGAGTTCAAATGAATTATTTTACTTTGGCATACATTTTAAGTGGAATTACCCTTCGATTAATCCTGTAATATTTATGGCTAGTCATTGTATGATCTTTATGCCAATGAGGCCTCTCCAGCTACGGGCTACTATGGTAACCCTGCATATATTATATTCCAGAGACTCTCAGCGTTTAGTAAACGGACTTTCTGACCTACACAAGCTGTGTGAAGAAACCACTTTCTTCCAACTGTCATCATTTGAAACTAGGCCAAGACAGACAGCCCTACATTCACGCACAGGGCTCACTATGTCCTCTAGTCCAGCATTAAGACTATATGTCTGTACAGTCAGTGTACTTTGTGTATATAATATATAGTAAGTAAGCGTTTCTCCTTTGCCAAGATAATCCATCCACCTGACAGGTGTGGCATATCAAGAAGCTGATTAAACAGCATGATCATTACACAGGTGCACCTTGTGCTGGGGTTGCCACTCTAAAATGTGCAGTTTTGTCACACAACACAATGCCACACTATATGTACTTTGTGTAGATGTATATATACACACACTATATGTACTTTGAGAGAGTATGAGTAGTGTTCATGTGACCTTCTGTTTGTGTGTTTTATTCCACAGTTACTAGGAGCAGGCTTCCTGGGCATAGGGCTGTGGGCATGGGCCGAGAAGGTAAGAAAAGCATTACTATTCAAATGTTATCATGACATTGTTTTGGGGATTTTCCAGATCGTCGAAATTCTAAACAACAACAACAACAACAATAAACAGCGAACATGATGCTTTTCTCCAGTAGTTTGGCTAACAGCAACAGCAAAAAGAGAAGTCTGATTTTTCACCATGATAGAACTGATTCTGTTACAATAAGCTTTTCTGTTGAATATTTTGCAGGTGATTTCTATTTGAAGTGGGAGAAATAGCATACTGATGTCAGGGTAGCCTGGGGGGAGAAATACATACTGATGTCAGGGTAGCCTGGGGGGAGAAATACATACTGATGTCAGGGTAGCCTGGAGGGATTAATACATACTGATGGCAGGGTAGCCTGGAGGGATAAATACATACTGATGTCAGGGTAGCCTGGAGGGATAAATACATACTGACGTCAGGGTAGCCTGGAGGGATAAATACATACTGACGTCAGGGTAGCCTGGAGGGATAAATACATACTGATGTCAGGGTAGCCTGGAGGGATAAATACATACTGACGTCAGGGTAGCCTGGAGGGATAAATACATACTGACGTCAGGGTAGCCTGGAGGGATAAATACATACTGACGTCAGGGTAGCCTGGAGGGATAAATACATACTGATGTCAGGGTAGCCTGGAGGGATAAATACATACTGACGTCAGGGTAGCCTGGAGGGATAAATACATACTGATGTCAGGGTAGCCTGGAGGGATAAATACATACTGGTGTCAGGGTAGCCTGGAGGGATAAATACATACTGGTGTCAGGGTAGCCTGGAGGGATAAATACATACTGGTGTCAGGGTAGCCTGGAGGGATAAATACATACTGGTGTCAGGGTAGCCTGGAGGGATAAATACATACTGGTGTCAGGGTAGCCTGGAGGGATAAATACATACTGGTGTCAGGGTAGCCTGGAGGGATAAATACATACTGGTGTCAGGGTAGCCTGGAGGGATAAATACATACTGGTGTCAGGGTAGCCTGGAGGGATAAATACATACTGGTGTCAGGGTAGCCTGGAGGGATAAATACATACTGACGTCAGGGTAGCCTGGAGGGATAAATACATACTGGTGTCAGGGTAGCCTGGAGGGATAAATACATACTGGTGTCAGGGTAGCCTGGAGGGATAAATACATACTGACGTCAGGGTAGCCTGGAGGGATAAATACATACTGGTGTCAGGGTAGCCTGGAGGGATAAATACATACTGGTGTCAGGGTAGCCTGGAGGGATAAATACATACTGGTGTCAGGGTAGCCTGGAGGGATAAATACATACTGGTGTCAGGGTAGCCTGGAGGGATGTTCTAGTTCCCGCCAATATCCAGCAGCTTCGCACAGCCATTGAAGAGGAGTGGGACACCATTCCAAAGACCACAATCAACAGCCTGATACCCCCCCCAAAATGTTTATGTAAAATTAAACTGTATACGAAGGAGATGTGTCCACAACATCCAACAAACTAACATGGTCCAAGCACACCAAGACAGTCGTGAAGAGGGCACCTATTCCCCCTCAGGAGACTGAAAAGATTTGACATGGCTCCTCAGATCATCAAAAAGGTTCTATAGCTGCACCATCGAGAGCATCCTGACTGGTCGCATCACTGCCTGTTTTGGCAACTGCTCGGCTTCCGACCGCAAGGCACTACAGAGGGTAGTGCATACGGCCCAGTACATCACTGTTGCCAAGCTTTCTGCCATCCAGGACCTCTGGATGGGTGTCAGAGGAATTTGATTTGATTTGTCACGCTGCATGAGTCAAATGATGGTCACACCAGGTACTGACTGGTTTTTGGATATCCATGCCCTTAACTCTTTGTTTTTTAAAGGTATCTGTGACCAACAGATGCATTTCTGTATTCCCAGTCATGTGAAACCCATAGATTAGGCCCTAATGAATTTAGTTCAGTTGACTGATTTCTTTTATTGTTTTTATTAAGTTAAGAATTTGAAATGTCATAATATATCCATGTAGGTAAAAATGTCATAAGGATAATTGAATTTAGACAAAGTATTTTATTATTTTTTTAAAGCCCCCCAAAAAAACAAGAAAAAAAAAAACTGAGTCAGGTCACCTAATCGAATGCTAGTGTCTGTTCAGATATCTGGCTATTTACTTCACCATGCCCATCTCTAGTCTGTAGTGGTATACTATCGAGAGCTGTGTATATCCCTGTAAATGTATTGCTCTGTCTCCTACAGCACACGTCTTTACCGGTCTAAGGCTGCGTTTACACAGGCAGCCCAATTTGGATATTTATGCCCAATTATTTGCCAAAGACCTGATCTTATTGGTCGAAAGAGGAATCAGAATTGGGCTGCTTGTGTAACTCAGCGTTTGAGATCCACAGCCAAGCACTCTGCCTTTACCTCAACCTCCCTCTGTAATAAAGAACCATGTTAGCTACGGGTGGCTAAACACAAAAAATCACATTTACATCCCAATTACATTTACTTTTTAAAAATGGCCTTAATAATGGGGAATTGTCATTGTGTGCATCTCACAACAACCAAGACCACCATCACAGCCACGATGAGAAACCATATGCTTTACATTATAAATTAATTTGAGAGGCAGCTGTTACCATCAGACTTATTATTTATGTCTTTGTATCTAGGACAGCGTCTGTCTAACATAGACGGCTGATAACATATATTAGATTACATATTTTAATGTCAGTCTGGGTTGTGGATTGTGGACATTGTGGATTCACGGTTTCTCTCTCTCTGTCTGCTTCTCTCTACCCCTGTCTCCCTCTCTCTGTCTGCTTCTCTCTCTGTCTGCTTCTCTCTCTGTCTGCTTCTCTCTCTGTCTGCTTCTCTCTCTGTCTGCTTCTCTCTCTGTCTCTTTGCTTTTCTCTGTCTGCTTCTCTCTCTGTCTCTTTGCTTTTCTCTGTCTGCTTCTCTCTCTGTCTCTCTACCGCTGTCTTTGTCTGTCTTTCTGTCTGCTTCTCTCTCTTCATCTCTCTCGCTCCCTCTCTATATAGGCCGTCATTGTAAATAATAATTTGTTCTTAACTGACTTGCCTAGTTAAATAAAGGTTAAAACATGTTTTTAAAAAAATGTCTAAATAAGCTTTGTTGCACAATCAAAGGTCAATACACCGCATTTAAAACAGTCAGCAATAATCTAATGAATCCAGGGCTTTGTAAAATTATACCTAGGATAAATATAAGCCTTCAACCAGAAGGCCCACTAATAATGTAATTATTTTATAATTATTATTTTTTTAAACAGTTTAACGTGCTTATTTGCAATAGTCACTCATTTGGCTTTTAGGTCTGCCTCTGAAAATGCCCTTTTTTGTTACACATTTAACCAGAGCCATGTACAACGCACATCAACTAATAACGACCAACTTCTACTTGGATTGATAACAAGATGGAACAGTTGAACCGTTATGAATACACCCTCCTGTCCGTCTCCAACTGTTTGAACAACACGGCCTGTTCATTTAGTTTTAGATGTTGAAATCCAGTGGCCTACCTGGATAAGATAATGCTTATTTCTCAGAATTGAAATGAGAAGCGAATTCCTTATACAAATTATTGATTTTTTTTTATGCTCGTTGCACATTTTATGAAACACAGACTAGACAGCTAGCATGTAGCAGTCTAGCTATAATGCGTACGTGGTACCGTGACAGAAACTGAGCATGAATTTTCATCCCGTCTTAGTAGGGTCTTTTCTAAATTTGGGGAGTTGAGACATAAAAAGGGTTAACCAATCAATCAATCAATCAAATGTATTTATAATGCCCTTCTTACATCAGCTGCAGGTGTAGAAGCACGATGGCTAGGAAAAACTCCCTAGAAAGGCCGGAACCTAGGAAGAAACCTAGAGAGGAACCAGGCTCTGAGGGGTGGCCAGTCCTCTTCTGGCTGTCCCGGGTGAGATTATAACAGAACATGGCCAAGATGTTCAAATGTTCATAGATGACCAGCAGGGTCAAATAATAATAATCACAGTGAATGTCGAGGGTGCAACAGGTCAGCACCTCAGGAGTAAATGTCAGTTGGCTTTTCATATCCGACAGCAGGAGCGGTAGAGATAGAGAGTTGAAAACAGCAGGTCTGGGACAGGTAGCACGTCTGGTGAACAGGTCAGGTTCAGCAAGGACAGCAAGGCGTCATCTGGCCAGGTAATCCTGAGGCATGGTCCTAGGGCTCAGGTCCTCCGAGAGAGAGAAAGAAAGAGATTCACACAGGACACAGGATAAGACAGGAGAGATACTCCAGATATAACCAACTGACCCTAGCCCCTCGACACATAAACTATTTCTGCATAAATACTGGAGGCTGAGACAGTCAAATAATGTCTCTAAGTTTCGGTGTCCATATGAACCATTTTATGTTGAATCAAACCTCAAATGCAAATGGTGAGTTTAAACTGAATGTTGTCAGAAGAAGTTATCTATCTCCTTTGTTGTGAGTGTCAGGGGGAGGGGCTTGGTGTATGAGAGTGGGAAGGTGCACACAGCATAGAAGGAGGGAAGGAGACGTGACCAAAAAGACACAAACAGTCGTAAAATGAACAGGGTGTTAGGGGAGGTAGTGTGTTAGGGGAAGCAGGGGGAAGGGGGCTGCCTGTTCCTCTGTGTTTATTGTCCCGGAAGGGAAGGTCTAGATTCTCTCACAGTAAGGTGTGTTGTTGTATTGGCTTTTTATATCACGCCAAAGATGAGGTTGCGCAACACTGCTTTCTAACATAAATGTCACCTACATTTCTTCTTACTTTTTTAGTCTTATGCGCTCTGTGGTCTTTTTGTCTATATATCTGTAATAACACCTTGGTCCTCCAGGGGGTGCTGTCCAACATGGCGTCCATAACAGACCTGGGAGGCTTCGACCCTGTGTGGCTGTTCATCGTAGTGGGAGGAGTCATGTTCATCCTGGGATTCGCTGGCTGCATCGGGGCGTTACGGGAAAACACCTTGCTGCTCAAATTTGTGAGTTTAAATTTATACTTTTAATGGAATATGCTTTATTCATCCTTACACGGAACCCAAACCAGCTGCGTGTGTGAGCCATCCTGCGACATCGTGCATAAATGTATTTTGTCCCCCCACACCAAACGCGATCATGACACGCTGGTTAAAATATCAAAACAAACTCTGAACCAATTATATTAATTTGGGGACAGGTCGAAAAGCATTAAACATTTATGGCAATTTACTTAGCTAGCTTTGCACTTGTTGGCTAAATTGTCCTGGGATATAAACATTGAGGTGTTATTTTACCTGAAATGCACAAGGTCCTCTACTCCACCAATTAATCCACACATAAAACGGTCAACCGAATCGTTTCTAATAATCTATCTTCCTTCCAGGCTTTTTCTTCTCTTGACTTTATATTGCGATGGGCAACTTTCATAAATTAGGTGCACTGACCTCGTTCGTCTTTCAGTCACCCACGTGGGTATAACCAATGAGGAGATGGCACGTGGGTACCTGCTTTTATAAACCGATGAGGAGATGGGAGAGGCAGGATTTGCAGCACGATCTACGTCAGAATTAGAACTGATTTCTATTTTAGCCCTTGGCAACGTAGACGCGCGCAAGCAGTTTGGGTGCAATAATTGAATAACATAGATTTCTAAATGTATTTTGCAAAGCTCGCACACGGTGTGGTCAGCCTATTAGAGTTCACAACTATATATTTCTTATATGGGCTTACTTAGTTTAATCTCTCTGTGGATAGTAAGGCTGTGGCCTTGGGCGATAGCATGTTGATCCTCATGGTTAATCTCATTTCTACCTTCAGCTCTGCTGGTGGCATAGACACTTTACCCCTACCTACATAGACAAATTACCTCCACTAACCTGTACCCCCGCACATTGACTCGGTACCGGTACCCCCTGTACATAGCCCAAAAATATATATATTATTTGTATATAGAATTTGTTTTTTGTCACTTTTTTTATTTTTCTATTTGTATGTTTTCAATGTTTTTCTTTAAACAATTATTTAATGAATTCTTTATTTTTATTGTTTGTGATTAAAAAAAAATATATATATATATTTTTTAACTTTAGTTTATTTAGTAAATCTTTTCTTAACTCTATTTTCCTAAAGCTGCATTGTTGCTTAAGGGCTTGTAAGTCAGCATTTCACAGAAAGGTCTACAACTGTTATATTCGGCGCATGTGACAAATAAAATGTGATTTGGTTTGATCTAGAGGAGGGAGGTACGTACAGAGCCTTCAGAAAGTATTCATGCCCTTTGACTTAAGCCACATTTTGATGCGTTACAGCCTGAATTCAAAATGGATAAAAAACTTTTTTTTATCACCCATCTACACACAATACCCCATAATGACAGTGTAAAAAATAAATAGAAATTTGATTTTAAAAAACTATACAGAATGATATAATTTACATAATTATTCACACACCTGAGTCAATACTTTGTGGAAGCACGTTTCGGGGTGATTACAGCAGTGAGTATTTCTGGGTAAATCTAAGAATTTTCCACACCTGGATTGTGCAACATTTGCCCATTTTTATTATTTTCAAAATTCTTAAATCTCTGTCAACATGGTTATTGGTCATTGCTAGAAACCATTTTCAAGTCTTGCCATAGATGTTCAAGTAGATTTAAGTCAAAACTGTAACTCGGCCACTCAGGAACATTCACTGTCTTCTTGATAAGCAACTCCAGTCTAGATTTGGCCTTGTGTTTTAAGTTATTGTCATGTTGAAAGGTGAATTCATCTCCCAATGTTCTGGTGGAAAGCAGACTGAACCAGTTTGTCCTCAATTATTTTTTTCTCCTGTGCTTAGCTCCATCCCTTAAAAAAAAATATCCTGATATACTCCCCAGTCCTTAACGATTACAAGCATACCCATAACATGATGCAGCCAGCATTATGCTTGAAAATATGGAGAGTGGTACTCAGTAAAGTGTTATGTTTGGGGCAAATCCAATACAACACTTTGTATTCAGGATAAAATGTTAATTACCGTACTGCTTTAGTGCCTTGTTGCAAACAGGATGCATGTTTTAGGAATATTTTTATTCTGTACAGGCTTCCTTTTCTCTCTGTCAATTTGTTTAGTATTGTGGAGTAACTACAATGTTGTTGATCCATCCTTAGTTTTCTCCTATCACAGCCATTAAACTCTGTAACCCATAAACCATAATTTCTGATGAAAAAACACAAAAACTCTTCAATTTATCGATTGTAAAAAAAAAAATAATAATAAGTTTTGTGTTAGCTAACAGTCTGAGAAGGTAGTGCGTGGTGAACGTAAATGTCCGTTTTGGGGTTGAAACCTGCTGCGACAAATTACAACGTGGTCAGTGATGACAAATCTAAACGTAATCTATTTAAAATTCAGCCTGTAACAAAACAAAATATGGGACAAGTCAAGTAGTGTGAAGGCACTAGGCAGGCAGGTCGCTCAGTAGACGGTACACGTTAGATTGATTCACGAAAATGTCTCCAGCTTCGTTTGATCTGAAAGTTGAGATCATTCATAGCTATTGGCTACTTACCATGAATGAACACGTAGGATTAGTATTGATCTAGATGGGAAATAAGTAACCACTCGTTTTATAAAAGCCTGAAACATCCATTACTGACAACTAAGCATGTTCTCCAAACTTCCTGATAACAATTGTCATCGTTCAGAGAAGTTACGTCAGGTTCAACTTTGACAATGGAGTCTGAGTGACAGAGACGAACTGGGCTTCATAGCCAGCTGTCACTCTGTGGCTATTACCTCCACTACTCTGTCCATTAGCTCCTGGCTGGCCAGCCTACAGTAGAGGAGAGAGAATAGAGAGCTCATGGCTGGCCATCCTACAGTAGAGGAGAGAGAAGAGAGAGTTCATGGCTGGCCATCCTACAGTAGAGGAGAGAGAGAATAGAGAGCTCATGGCTGGCCATCCTACAGTAGAGGAGAGAGAATAGAGCTCCTGGTTGGCCATCCTACAGTAGAGGAGAGAGAATAGAGAGCTCATGGCTGGCCATCCTACAGTAGAGGAGAGAGAATAGAGAGCTCATGGCTGGCCATCCTACAGTAGAGGAGAGAGAAGAGAGAGTTCATGGCTGGCCATCCTACAGTAGAGGAGAGAGAAGAGAGAGCTCATGGCTGGCCATCCTACAGTAGAGGAGAGAGAATAGAGAGCTCATGGCTGGCCATCCTACAGTAGAGGAGAGAGAAGAGAGAGCTCATGGCTGGCCATCCTACAGTAGAGGAGAGAGAATAGAGAGCTCATGGCTGGCCATCCTACAGTAGAGGAGAGAGAATAGAGAGCTCATGGCTGGCCATCCTACAGTAGAGGAGAGAGAAGAGAGAGTTCATGGCTGGCCATCCTACAGTAGAGGAGAGAGAATAGAGAGCTCATGGCTGGCCATCCTACAGTAGAGGAGAGAGAGTAGAGAGCTCATGGCTGGCCATCCTACAGTAGAGGAGAGAGAATAGAGAGCTCATGGCTGGCCATCCTACATTAGAGGAGAGAGAATAGAGAGCTCATGGCTGGCCATCCTACAGTAGAGGAGAGAGAATAGAGAGCTCATGGCTGGCCATCCTACAGTAGAGGAGAGAGAATAGAGAGCTCATGGCTGGCCATCCTACAGTAGAGGAGAGAGAATAGAGAGCTCATGGCTGGCCATCCTACAGTAGAGGAGAGAGTTCATGGCTGGCCATCCTACAGTAGAGGAGAGTGAATAGAGAGCTCATGGCTGGCCATCCTACAGTAGAGGAGAGAGAAGAGAGTTCATGGCTGGCCATCCTACAGTAGAGGAGAGAGAATAGAGAGCTCATGGCTGGCCATCCTACAGTAGAGGAGAGAGAATAGAGAGCTCATGGCTGGCCATCCTACAGTAGAGGAGAGAGAAGAGAGAGTTCATGGCTGGCCATCCTACAGTAGAGGAGAGAGAATAGAGAGCTCATGGCTGGCCATCCTACAGTAGAGGAGAGAGTTCATGGCTGGCCATCCTACAGTAGAGGAGAGTGAAGAGAGAGTTCATGGCTGGCCATCCTACAGTAGAGGAGAGAGAATAGAGAGCTCATGGCTGGCCATCCTACAGTAGAGGAGAGAGTTCATGGCTGGCCATCCTACAGTAGAGGAGAGTGAAGAGAGAGTTCATGGCTGGCCATCCTACAGTAGAGGATGAGGCATCCCAACGCTGCTCCGAGTCAGTCCCTCAGTCAGGCCTGAGGCATCTCCACGCTGCTCTGAGTCAGTCCCTCAGTCAGGCCTGAGGCATCTCCACATTGCTCCGAGTCAGTCCCTCAGTCAGGCCTGAGGCGCCTCAACGCTGCTCCGAGTCAGTCCCTCAGTCAGGCCTGAGGCATCTCCACGCTGCTCCGAGTCAGTCCCTCAGTCAGGCCTGAGGCATCTCCACGCTGCTCTGAGTCAGTCCCTCAGTCAGGCCTGAGGCATCTCCACGCTGCTCCGAGTCAGTCCCTCAGTCAGGCCTGAGTCAGCCAGCCAGCCAGTCAGGCTACAAATGTACCTATTTCCAGAACAGTACAGTATTATAGATATGCTCTTTTAGTTTACAGATTTCATGTTTACAGATTTCTCCAGAACAGCACTGAAATATACATATGTCCTATTTTCTCACATGTTCTAATGTTCTCTGTGTTCTAGTTCTCAGTGTTCCTGGGTCTGATCTTCTTCTTGGAGCTGACAGCTGGCATCCTGTTCTAATGTTCTCTCTCTGTATTCTAGTTCTCAGTGTTCCTGGGCCTGATCTTCTTCTTAGAGCTGACAGCTGGCATCCTGTTCTAATGTTCTCTCTCTGTATTCTAGTTCTCAGTGTTCCTGGGTCTGATCTTCTTCTTGGAGCTGACAGCTGGCATCCTGTTCTAATGTTCTCTCTCTGTGTTCTAGTTCTCAGTGTTCCTGGGCCTGATCTTCTTCTTGGAGCTGACAGCTGGCATCCTGTTCTAATGTTCTCTCTCTGTGTTCTAGTTCTCAGTGTTCCTGGGTCTGATCTTCTTCTTGGAGCTGACAGCAGGCATCCTGGCCTTTGTGTTTAAAGACTGGATCAAAGACCAGCTCAACTTCTTCATCAACACCAACGTCAAGGCTTACCGCGACGACATCGACCTGCAGAACCTCATAGACTTCACACAGGGATATGTCAGTAGTACTAGATGTTATATAGTGAACACAGGGATATGTCAGTAGTACTAGATGTTATATAGTTAACAGGGATATGTCAGTAGTACTAGATGTTATATAGTTAACAGGGATATGTCAGTAGTACTAGATGTTATATAGTTAACACAGGGATATGTGAGTAGTACTAGATGTTATATAGTGAACACAGGGATATGTCAGTAGTACTAGATGTTATATAGTTAACATAGGGATATGTCAGTAGTACTAGATGTTATATAGTTAACACAGGGATATGTCAGTAGTACTAGATGTTATATAGTTAACACAGGAATATGTCAGTAGTACTAGATGTTATATAGTTAACAGGGATATGTCAGTAGTACTAGATGTTATATAGTTAACAGGGATATGTCAGTAGTACTAGATGTTATATAGTTAACAGGGATATGTCAGTAGTACTAGATGTTATATAGTTAACACAGGGATATGTCAGTAGTACTAGATGTTATATAGTTAACACAGGAATATGTCAGTAGTACTAGATGTTATAGAGTTAACAGGAATACAGTTCAAGTCAGAAGTTTACGTACGCTAAGGTTGGAGTCATTAAAACTCGTTTTTCAACCACTCCACACATTTCTTGTTAACAAACTGTATTTTTCACAAGTCGGTTAGGACATCTACTTTGTGCATGACACAAGTCATTTTTCCAACAATTGTTTACAGACAGATTATTTCACTTATAATTGACTGTATCACAATTCCAGTGGGTCAGAAGTTAACATACACTAAGTTGACTGTGTCTTTAAACAGCTTGGAATATTCCAGAAAATGATGTCATGGCTTTAGAAGCTTCTGATAGGCTAATTGAGTCAATTGGAGGTGTACCTGTGGATGTATTTCAAGGCCTACCTTCAAACTCAGTGCCTCTTTGCTTGACATCATGGGGAAATCAAAAGAAATCAGCCAAGACCTCAGAAAAAATGTGTAGACCTCCACAAGTCTGGTCATCCTTGGGACAAATTTTCAAACGCCTGAAGGTACCACGTTCATCTGTACAAACAATAGTACGCAGTATAAACACCATGGGAACATGCAGCCGTCATACCGCTCAGGAAGGAGACGCGTTCTGTCTCCTGGAGATGAACATACTTTGGTGCAAAAAGTGCAAATCAATCCCAGAACAACAGCAAAGGACCTTGTGAAGATGCTGGAGGAAACGGGTACAAAAGTATCTATATCCACAGTAAAACGAGTCCTATATCGACATAACCTGAAAGGCTGCTCAGCAAGGAAGAAGCCACTGCTCCAAAACCGCCAAAAAAAAGCCAGACTACTGTTTGCAACTGCACATGGGGACAAAGATCGTACTTTTTGGAGAAATGTCCTCTGGTCTGATGAAACAGAAATAGAACTGTTTAGCCATAATGACCATCGTTATGTTTGGAGGAAAAAGGGGGAGGCTTGCAAGCCGAAGAACACCATCCCAACCGTGAAGCACGGGGGTGGCAGGATCATGTTGTGGGGGTGCTTTGCTGCAGAAGGGACTGGTGCACTTCGCAAAATAGATGGCATCACGAGGGAGGAAAATTATGTGGATTTATTGAAGCAACATCTCAAGACATCAGTCAGGAAGTTAAAGCTTGGTTTCAAATCGGTCTTCCGAATAGACAATGACCCCAAGCATACTTCCAAAGTTTTGGCAAAATAGCTTAAGGACAACAAAGTGAAGGTATTGGAGTTTCCATCACAAAGCCACAAAGCCCTGACCTCAATCCTATAGAAAATGTGGGGGTAGAACTGAAAAAGCGTTTGCGAGCAAGGAGGCCTACAAACCTGACTAAGTTACACCAGCTCTGTCAAGAGGAATGGGCCAAAATTCACCCAACTTATTGTGGGAAGCTTGTGGAAGGCTACCTGAAATGTTTGACCCAAGTTAAACAATTTAAAGGCAATACTGCCAAATACTAATTGAGTGTATGTAAACTTTTGACCCACTGGGAATTTGATGAAAGAAATAAAAGATTAAATAAATCATTCTCTCTACTATTATTCTGACATTTCACATTCTTACATTTTTTACTAGGATTAAATGTCAGGAATTGTGAAAAACGGAGTTGAAATGTATTTGGCTAAGATGTATGTAAACTTCAGACTTCAACTGTATGTAGTAGAAAAGTGTCCCTGAAGCATTTTATGGGTTAAGTGCCTTGCTCAAGGACCCACCGGGATTACATAGTTGCATCTGACCCTAGATCTGTAGTTCGGACCAACCTCCAGAGCTAAAGGTATTGTACCTTTAACTGTACTGTACAGGCAACATGTCTCGTACCTTTAACTGTACTGTACAGGCAACATGTCTCGTACCTTTAACTGTACTGTACAGGCAACATGTCCGGTACCTTTAACTGTACTGTACAGGAAGCATGTCTTGTATCTTTAGCTGGACTGTACTGTACAGGCAGCCAGCCAGCGCCTTAACCCTGATTGGATAACTGTACAAATGCTGAAGCCAACCAGAGCCAGCCTCTTTATCATAGCAAACTTGGTTGTAGTAACACTTTATATCATCAAATCAAATCAAGTTTATTTTATATAGCCCTTCGTACATCAGCTAATATCTCGAAGTGCTGTACAGAAACCCAGCCTAAAACCCCAAACAGCAATCAATGCAGGTGTAGAAGCACGGAGGCTAGGAAAAACTCCCTAGAAAGGCCAAAACCTAGGAAGAAACCTAGAGAGGAACCAGGCTATGAGGGGTGGCCAGTCCTCTTCTGGCTGTGCCGGGTGGAGATTATAACAGAACATGGCCAAGATGTTCAAATGTTCATAAATGTTCACAAATAATAATCAGGAGTAAATGTCAGTTGGCTTTTCATAGGCGATCATTAAGAGTATCTCTACCACTCCTGCGGTCTCTAGAGAGTTGAAAGCCGCAGGTCTGGGACAGGTAGCACGTCCGGTGGACAGGTCAGGGTTCCATAGCCGCAGGCAGAACAGTTGAAACTGGAACAGCAGCAAGGCCAGGTGGACTGGGGACAGCATGGAGTCATCATGCCCGGTAGTCCTGACGCATGGTCCTAGGGCTCAGGTCCTCCGAGAGAGAGAGAGAGAGAAAGAAGGAGAGAATTAGAGAGAGCATACTTAAATTCACACAGGACACCTGATAGATAAGACAGGAGAAATACTCCAGATATAACCAACTGACCCTAGCCCCCCGACACATAAACTACTGCAGCATAAATAAAGGCTCCTATGTGGTTATAACATGTAATAAAGCCTTATACCTGTGTGTGTGTGTGTTCTAGTGGTCGTGCTGTGGAGCCCACGGTTCTAATGACTGGAACCTGAATATCTACTTCAACTGCACGGAGTTTAACCCCAGTAGAGAGCGCTGTGGCGTCCCCTTCTCCTGCTGCGTCAAAGACCCTGCCGTAAGAGACCTTACTGGGCTGTAGAACTACATTATAAACCTCAGACTTAATTCAGTTTAACACGTGAACATATTCACCTTGTTCTATTCTCATAATTGTTTTGCTTTCATTCGTTTCAGGAAGACGTCCTTAACACACAGTGTGGCTACGACGTGAGACTTCAAGGGGTTGGTTTTTCTCTTGTGTTTTGCTATCATACCCAATCAGTCTTTAAAACCGTGCTGGTCGTTATCCAGAGAGAGAGAGAGGCAGCTGATATTTCAAACCTTTCCTCTGAACATCTAGCCAGGAATGGTACTTAGGGGTTTAGTAGCTAGCTAGCTAGCGTTCAGGCTCCTCTCCTCTGTCCTCATCTCTTCCTAGCTAGCTAGCGTTCAGGCTCCTCTCCTCTGTCCTCCTCTCTTCCCAGCTAGCTAGCGTTCAGGCTCCTCTCCTCTGTCCTCCTCTCTTCCTAGCTAGCTAGCGTTCAGGCTCCTCTCCTCCTCTCTTCCCAGCTAGCTAGCGTTCAGGCTCCTCTCCTCTGTCCTCCTCTCTTCATAGCTAGCTAGCGGTCAGGCTCCTCTCCTCCTCTCTTCCTAGCTAGCTAGCGTTCAGGCTCCTCTCCTCCTCTATTCCTATCTAGCTAGCGTTCAGGCTCCTCTCCTCTGTCCTCCTCTCTTCCTAGCTAGCTAGCGGTCAGGCTCCTCTCTTCCTAGCTAGCTAGCGGTCAGGCTCCTCTCCTCTGTCCTCCTCTCTTCCTAGCTAGCTAGCGTTCAGGCTCCTCTCCTCCTCTCTTCCTAGCTAGCTAGATGTCAGGCTCCTCTCCTGTCCTCCTCTCTTCCTAGCTAGCTAGCGGTCAGGCTCCTCTCCTGTCCTCCTCTCTTCCTAGCTAGCTAGCGGTCAGGCTCCTCTCCTCCTCTCTTCCTAGCTAGCTAGCGTTCAGGCTCCTCTCCTCCTCTATTCCTAGCTAGCTAGCGTTCAGGCTCCTCTCCTCTGTCCTCCTCTCTTCCTAGCTAGCTAGCGGTCAGGCTCCTCTCCTCTGTCCTCCTCTCTTCCTAGCTAGCTAGCGTTCAGGCTCCTCTCCTCTGTCCTCCTCTCTTCCTAGCTAGCTAGATGTCAGGCTCCTCTCCTGTCCTCCTCTCTTCCTAGCTAGCTAGCGGTCAGGCTCCTCTCCTCTGTCCTCCTCTCTTCCTAGCTAGCTAGCGGTCAGGCTCCTCTCCTCCTCTCTTCCTAGCTAGCTAGCGGTCAGGCTCCTCTCCTCCTCTCTTCCTAGCTAGCTAGCGGTCAGGCTCCTCTCCTCCTCTCTTCCTAGCTAGCTAGCGGTCATGCTCCTCTCCTCCTCTCTTCCTAGCTAGCTAGCGGTCATGCTCCTCTCCTCCTCTCTTCCTAGCTAGCTAGCTAGCGGTCAGGCTCCTCTCCTCCTCTCTTCCTAGCTAGCTAGCGGTCAGGCTCCTCTCCTCCTCTCTTCCTAGCTAGCTAGCGGTCAGGCTCCTCTCCTCCTCTCTTCCTAGCTAGCTAGCGGTCAGGCTCCTCTCCTCCTCTCTTCCTAGCTAGCTAGCGGTCAGGCTCCTCTCCTCCTCTCTTCCTAGCTAGCTAGCGGTCATGCTCCTCTCCTCCTCTCTTCCTAGCTAGCTAGCGGTCAGGCTCCTCTCCTCCTCTCTTCCTAGCTAGCTAGCGGTCAGGCTCCTCTCCTCCTCTCTTCCTAGCTAGCTAGCGGTCAGGCTCCTCTCCTCCTCTCTTCCTAGCTAGCTAGCGGTCAGGCTCCTCTCCTCCTCTCTTCCTAGCTAGCTAGCGGTCAGGCTCCTCTCCTCCTCTCTTCCTAGCTAGCTAGCGGTCAGGCTCCTCTCCTCCTCTCTTCCTAGCTAGCTAGCGGTCAGGCTCCTCTCCTCCTCTCTTCCTAGCTAGCTAGCGGTCATGCTCCTCTCCTCCTCTCTTCCTAGCTAGCTAGCGGTCATGCTCCTCTCCTCCTCTCTTCCTAGCTAGCTAGCGGTCATGCTCCTCTCCTCCTCTCTTCCTAGCTAGCTAGCGGTCAGGCTCCTCTCCTCCTCTCTTCCTAGCTAGCTAGCGGTCAGGCTCCTCTCCTCTGTCCTCCTCTCTTCCTCTTCCTTAATAACAGTGTGTTTCTCTAACAGTGCTGATTAGACTCCAGTTATAGCCCAGGGAAGCATCACAGCACTACACTCTATAATTGTGGATTCAGTCGGTTATGCCTCCCTCTGCTGTGTGTGTGTGTACTCGCAATACAGATCTCAACCAGAGCATTGTTGCTATGCATACTGTTATGTAGTGACGCCCCAAAAGACTGTATGTGCTGCAATTCTGTTAGCTTTCAGCCTTGTAGCCTTTGCCTTGAAAAACGTATTGAAACAAGCCATTTAATGTACACAATTCCTGTGGAGTTTGTTTGGGGTGGGGTGGGAGGGAGAGTTAGAGAGAGAGAGACTAGTCTGTGGCGACCTAAATGCCAGAATCAGACAAGAACCTGACACCCTCAGCACACAGGGGGACAAACACCTACTTGGGGTGAACACATTCCCTCCCCCATATGCCCCTCTAGACACAACTACAAAAACATAACTAACACAACTCCCTGCAGCTCTGTCGCACGCTGGGTATGTACATAGTCAATGGTAGGCTTTGAGGGGACTCCTATGGTAGGTACACCTATAGCTCATCTCTTGGCAGTAGTACTGTAGACTACTTTATCACTGACCTTAACCCAGAGTCTCTCAGAGCATTCACAGTCAGCCCACAGACACCCTAAACATCAGCGCCACAGGTAACTTCCACAAAGCTGTGAATGATCTGAGATACAAGGCAAGAATGGCCTTCTATGCCATCAAAATGAACATAAAATATTAGGATCTGGCTAAAAATACTTGAATCAGTTATAGAACCCATTGCCCTTTTTTGTTGAGGTCTGGGGTCCGCTCACCAACTAAGAACTCACAAAATGGGACAAACACCAAATTGAAACTTTGCATACAGAATTATGCAAAATATCCTCTGTGTACAACGTAAAACACCAAATAATGCATGCTGAGCAGAATTAGGCCAATATCCGCTAATTATCAAAATCCGGAAAAGAGCCGTTAAATTCTACAACCATCTGAAAGGAAGCAATTCCCAAACCTTCCATAACAAAGCCATCACCTACAGAGAGATGAACCTGGAGCAGAGTCCCCTAAGCAAGCTGGTCCTGGGGCTCTGTTCACAAAGACACAGAGGGAGAGAATAGCAGCGAGAGAGATAATAGCAGCGAGAGAGAGAATAGCGGAGGGAGGGAGGGAGGGAGAGAGTAGCGGAGGGAGGGAGGGAGAGAGTAGCGGAGGGAGGAAAGGAGAGAGTAGCGGAGGGAGGGAGGGACAGGGAGAGAGTAGCAGAGGGAGGGAGAGAGGGATAGAGTAGCGGAGGGGGGGAGGGAGGGAGAGAGTAGCAGAGGGAGGGAGAGTAGCGGAGCGGAGGGAGGAGGGAGGGAGGGAGAGAATAGTAGAGAGAGAGAGAGAGAGAGAGAGAGAGGGAGGGAGGGAGAGTAGCAGAGGAAGGGAGGGAGGGAGAGTAACAGAGGGAGGGAGAGAGTAGCAGAGGGAGAGAATTTCAGAGAGCGGGGAAGGGAGGGAGAGTAGCCGAGGGGGGAGGGTGAGAGAGAGAATGGGAGAATAGCATAGAGAGAGAGGATAGGAGCGTTTAACAAAGACAAGACAAGCTGAAATGGCTCTAGGGGAAGTTCAGTCACCATCTGAAACATTTCATTGAACGCCCAGGGATTCTCTTTTCTCCCATTGGTGGAGAGTCAGTTTACAGGTTTTAGCTTTGGACCGAAGGAATCCTTGGTGGAGTGTCTCTGTAGAGAGACAAAGACAAGCTTTGTGGGAGAGAGCTTTATTGTTGCTGGGGCTCAACGGGACCTGTGCTTCACTAGATTTATATGGGAAAAGAATAAAGACAAGAGCTTGACAAAACATTCACACACAGCTTCACCACAGTATACACACACAGCTTTATCCACAGTACACACAGCTTCATTCACAGTACACACACACACAGCTTCTTCCACAGTATACACACACAGCTTTATCCACAGTATACACACACAGCTTCTTCCACAGTATACACACACAGCTTCACCACAGTATACACACACAGCTTTATCCACAGTACACACAGCTTCATCCACAGTAAACACACACAGCTTTATCCACAGTACACACAGCTTCTTCCACAGTATACACACACAGCTTCATCCACAGTATTCACACACCGCTTTATCCACAGTACACACAGCTTCATCCACAGTATACACACACAGCTAGACTTGGTCTGTGATGCTAGTTGAATAAACATGTCAATCTAAGTAACATAACCAAAAGAATCCCCGTCAAAATCCATCCGTTTACGAAGCCGTTTTTATCTTCCGAACAGTCTGACCTACGAACTATTATGCCCACTCGATGTAAAGGGAAGACTCTCAAAGACACTATGGTGGTCTCCGTTTTGCTCTACCACCCACAAGTGTCACGGGACTTGTCTGAAGGTTTTTTGTACCGGTTTACAAAAATGTATGGAAGTAGTAAGGTAGTTAGCCACAAAAGGGGTTAAATATGTGGAAAATATATATTCAAATTTCCTGAGATTTCTTAAATTTCCAAGATATAGGAAAAATACTTAAACAAGCTAAACTCAGCAACAAAAGAAACGGCCCTTTTTCAGGACCCTGTCTTTCAAAGATAATTCGTAAAAATCCAAATAACTTCACAGATCTTCATTGTAAAGGGTTTAAACACTGTTTCCCATTCTTGTTCAATGAACCATACACAATTAATGAACATGCACCTGTGGAACGGTCGTTAAGACACTAACAGCTTACAGACGGTAGGCAATTAAGGTCACAGTTATGAAAACTTAGGACACTAAAGAGGCCTTTCTACTGACTCTGGAAAAACACCAAAAGAAAGATGCCCAGGGTCCCTGCTCATCTGCGTGAACGTGTCTTATGCATGCTGCAAGGAGGCATTAGGACTGCAGATGTGTACTCTGGAGCGGTATCGATTTGGAGGTGGAGGGTCCATCATGGTCTGGGGCACCGTGACACAGCATCATCGGACTGAGCTTGTTGTCATTGAAGGCAATCTCAACGCTGTGCGTTACAGGGAAGACATTCTTCTCACTCATGTGGTACCCTTCCTGCAGGCTCATCCTGACATGACCCTCCAGCATGACAAGGCCACCACGCACAGAACGAGCAGTATGGCTGATTTCCTGCAAGACATGAATGTCAGTGTTCTGCCATGGCCAGCGAAGAGCCCGGGTCTCAATCCCATTGAGCACATCTGGGACCTGTTGGATCAGAGGGTGAGGGCTAGGGCCATTCCCCCCAGAAATATCAGTGAACTTGCAGGTGCCTTGGTGGAAGAGTGGGGTAACATCTCACAGCAAGAACGGGCAAATCTGGTGCAGTCCCTGAGGAGATACACTGCAGTACTTAATGCAGCTGGTGGCCACACCAGATACGGACTGTTACTTTTAATTTTGACCCCCCCTTTGTTCAGGGACACATTATTCCATTTCTGTTAGTCACATGTCTGTGGAACTTGTTCAGTTTATGTCTCAGTTGTTGAATCTTGTTATGTTCATACAAATATTTACACATGTTAAGTTTGCTGAAAATAACCTCAGTTGACAGTGAGAGGACGTTTCTTTTTTTGCTGAGTTTATATATTAATATTGCCTGAGATTTCTTGTATTTCCTAGATATGCGGAAAAACACTTCAAAAACAAGCTACATATGGGCAGAACCAAAACAAGTAATCTAATGATTCTCTCTCTTGTTGTTCAAAGTGTTCTATTGTTTTCAGTACTTGTCTTTTATTATCTCCAATGTATCGTCCTTGTAAAAAATTAGGACTGATTAAGATTAATAATATCCCTAAATACTTTTTTAATTCTATGTGCTATGCAATTTGTTAAAAATAAATGCATCACAACACTGAAGTGTAAAAGGGCCCCCAATTTTGTTTTATGGACTGTATCTTTATATTTACCACCTGTGTCCTGTTTCAGTAATAATGATATCAGACCTTGCTGAGTATCTGATAAGCTACCATTTACATAGGAGTGGTTAACATATGTTAATAACGGACCTCTGAGTATATCAAAAAAGGTTTGGTATACCTCCACTGGTATGTCATTCAGCCCTGGAGGTTTCCCAGCCTTGAAGGCTTTAAATGCATCATGAAGTTCCTCCTCTGTAATTTCACCTTCACATGAGTCTTTCTGTACGGTTGTTAATTTTACGTTATTAATAGAATAAAAAATCCATACAATTATCTTTAGTTAGAGGAGATGGAGGAGACTGAAACGAAAACATATGTTTAAAGTATTTTACTTTTTCTTTCAAAATATTGTTTGGTGATTCATGGATGACCGTCATTCGTAACACGTTTTCAGTCAATTATTTTGGAGAGGATTTCTATGTTGAAGATTTAAAAAAATAAAAAATAAAAAAAATGGTGCATTTGTTCCCCATATTCCATCCAGGTCGCTTTATTTTTTAAATAATATTTTACAGTTGATCTTTCTAGTTCTTCCTCTAACTGATAGTTCCTCTAGTTGTTTTAGTTCTTCCTCTAACTTATAGTTCCTCTAGTTGTTTTAGTTCTTCCTCTAACTTATTATTATTATTATGTGTCTGTACTGTTAGGTCCTCTATTTTCTTTGTTAATATGATCTCTCTTGACCTAAATAGTTTTTGTTTTTAAAGATGAGTATTGAATTGCGTGCCCTTTAAACACACATCTAAAAGTGTCCCGTACAATAAGGGGATCAGAAGCTAAGCAGGGTTGGTCCTGGTCGGTCCCTGGATGGGAGACCAGATGCTGCTTGAAAGTGGTGTTTTGTGGTCTAGTAAGAGGTACTCTTTCCATTTGGTCTAAAATAAAAAATATCCCAATGCCCCAGGGCAGTGATTGGGGACATTGCCCTGTGTAGGGTGCGGCCTTTTGGATGGGACGTTAAACGGGTGGTCCTGACTCTCTGTGGTCACTGAAGATCCCATGGCACTTATCGTAAGAGTAGGGGTGTTAACCCGGTGTCCTGGATAAATTCCCAATCTGGTCCTCATACTATCACGGTCACCTAATCATCCCTAGCTTCCAACTGGCTCATTCATCCCCCCTCCTCTCCCCTGTTACTATTCCCCAGGTTGTTGCTGTAAATGGCAATGTGTTCTCAGTCAACTTACCTGGTAAATTAAGGGTTAACAAAAAAAACAATTGTTAACCAAAAAAGTGTTCAACAAATCAAAATATATTTTAGATTCTTCAATGTAGCCATCAGAGGGGGGGGGGGGGATTGGTGCATAACCCCTCTGATATGCACCAATCCCCCCCCTCTGATATGCACCAATCCCCCCCCTCTGATATGCACCAATCCCCCCCCTCTGATATGCACCAATCCCCCCCCTCTGATATGCACCAATCCCCCCCTCTGATATGCACCAATCCCCCCTCTGATATGCACCAATCCCCCTCTGATATGCACCCCCCACATCCTCTGATATGCACCAAACCCCCCTCTGATATGCAACCCCCCCCGTCCTCTGATATGCACCAATCCCCCTCTGATATGCACCAATCCCCCCCTCTGATATGCACCAATCCCCCCCTCTGATATGCACCAATTCCCCCCTCTGATATGCACCAATTCCCCCCCCTCTGATATGCACCAATCCCCCCCTCTGATATGCACCCCCCCCCCTCTGATATGCACCAATCCCCCTCTGATATGCACCAATCCCCCTCTGATATGCACCAATCCCCCCTCTGATACGCACCAATCCCCCTCTGATATGCACCAATCCCCCCCTCTGATATGCACCAATCCCCCCCCCCCTGATATGCACCAATCCCCCCCCCTGATATGCACCAATCCCCCCCCCCTGATATGCACCAATCCCCCCATCTGATATGCACCAATCCCCCCCCCCCCCCCCTCTGATATGCACCAACCCCCCCCCTCTGATATGCACCAATCCCCCCCTCTGATATGCACCAATCCCCCCCCCCCCTCTGATATGCACCAATCCCCCCCTCTGATATGCACCAATCGCCCCCTCTGATATGCACCAATCCCCCCCTCTGATATGCACCAATCTCCCCTCTGATATGCACCAATCCCCCTCTGATATGCACCAATCCCCCTCTGATATGCACCAATCCCCCTCTGATATGCACCAACCTCCCCCCTCTGATATGCACCAACCCCCCCCCCCCCCCCCCCCCTCTGATATGCACCAATCGCCCCCTCTGATATGCACCAATCCCCCCTCTGATATGAACCAATCCCCCCTCTGATATGAACCAATCCCCCTCTGATATGCACCAACCCCCCCCTCTGATATGCACCAACCCCCCCCCCCCTCTGATATGCACCAATCCCCCTCTGATATGCACCAATCCTCCTCTGATATGCACCCACCCCCCCTCCAAGACCATCACAGCCCTAATAGAGACACAAAGCTTATTGCTGCTCTCATGACCTCCTATGAAGTGTTGTACACTTGGCATAATGTTAATACTACACTATCTATGCCAGAGGGGGACACAGTGAATTCATCCTAAATGGCACCCTAATTCCCTTAATAGTGCACTTATTTTAACTAGGTCCCATAGGCAACAGGTTGTCATTTATTGGCTTATTTCACTGTAGAGATTCTAGCCCTGCTCTCTATACCATATCCAACCTCTCAGTTCCACCACCCACATATGCGATGACATCACCTGGTTTCAATGATGTTTCTAGAGACAATATCTCTCTCATCATCACTCAATACCTAGGTTTACCTCCACTGTATTCACATCCTACCATACCTTTGTCTGTACATTATTCCTTTAAACTATTTTATCGCCCCCAGAAACCTCCTTTTACTCTCTGCTCTAGTAGCTCTAGGCGACCAATTCTCATAGCTTTTAGCCGTACCCTTATCCTACTCCTCCTCTGTTCCTCTGGTGATGTAGAGGTGAATCCAGGCCCTGCAGTACCTGGCTCCACTCCTATTCCCCAGGCGCTCTCTTTTGATGACTTCTGTAACCGTAATAGCCTTGGCTTCATGCATGTTAACATTAGAAGCCTCCTCCCTAAGTTTGTTTTGTTCACTGCTTTAGCACACTCTGCCAACCCGGATGTTTTAGCCGTGTCTGAATCCTGGCTTAGAAAGACCACCAAAAATTCAGATATTTTCATCCCCAATTACAAGATTTTCAGACAAGATAGAACGGCCAAAGGGGGCGGTGTTGCAATCTACTGCAAAGACTGCCTGCAGAGTTCTGTTATACTATCCAGGTCTGTTCCCAAACAATTTGAACTTCTACTTTTAAAAATCCACCTCTCTAAAAACAAGTCTCTCACCGTTGCCGCCTGCTATAGACCACCCTCTGCCCCCAGCTGTGCTCTGGACACTATATGTGAACTGATTGCCCCCCATCTATCTTCAGAGCTCGTGCTGCTAGGCAACCTAAATTTGAACATGCTCAACACCCCAGCCACCCTACAATCTAAGCTTGATGCCCTCAATCTCACACAAATTATCAATGAACCTACCAGGTACCACCCCAATTCCGTAAACACGGGTACCCTCATAGATATCATCCTAACAAACTTGCCCTCCAAATACACCTCTGCTGTTTTCAACCAAGATCTCAGCGATCACTGCCTCATTGCCTGCATCCGTAATGGGTCAGCGGTCAAACGACCTCCACTCATCACTGTCAAACGCTCCCTGAAACACTTCAGCGAGCAGGCCTTTCTAATCGACCTGGCCGGGGTATCCTGGAAGGATATTGATCTCATCCCGTCAGTAGAGGATGCCTGGTCATTTTTTAAAAATGCCTTCCTCACCATCTTGAATAAGCATGCCCCATTCAAGAAATTTAGAACCAGGAACAGATATAGCCCTTGGTTCTCTCCTGACCTGACTGCCCTTAACCAACAGAAAAACATCCTATGGCGTTCTGCATTAGCATCGAACAGCCCCCGTGATATGCAACTTTTCAGGGAAGCCAGAAACCAATATACACAGGCAGTTAGAACAGCCAAGGCTAGCTTTTTCAAGCAGAAATTTGCTTCCTGCAACACAAATTCAAAAAAGTTCTGGGACACCGTAAAATCCATGGAGAATAAGAACACCTCCTCCCAGCTTCCAACCGCTCTGAAGATAGGAAACACTGTCACCACCGACAAATCCACTATAATTGAGAATTTCAATAAGCATTTTTCTACGGCTGGCCATGCTTTCCACCTGGCTACCCCTACCCCGGACAACAGCACTGCCCTCCCCTCTGCTACTCGCCCAAGCCTTCCCCATTTCTCTTTCTCCCAAATACAGTCAGCTGATGTTCTAAATGAGCTGCAAAATCTGGACCCTTACAAATCAGCCGGGCTAGATAATCTGGACCCTTTCTTTCTAAAACTATCTGCTGAAATTGTTGCCACCCCTATTACTAGCCTCTTCAACCTCTCTTTCGTGTCGTCTGAGATCCCCAAAGATTGGAAAGCAGCTGCGGTTATCCCCCTCTTCAAAGGGGGGGACACCCTTGACCCTAACTGCTACAGACCTATATCTATCCTACCCTGCCTTTTTAAGGTCTTCGAAAGCCAAGTCAACAAACAGATTACCGACCATTTCGAATCCCACCACACCTTCTCCGCTATGCAATCTGGTTTCAGAGCTGGTCATGGGTGCACCTCAGCCACGCTCAAGGTCATAAACAATATCGTAACCGCCATCGATAGGAAACAGTACTGTGCAGCCGTATTCATTGACCTGGCCAAGGCCTTTGACTCTGTCAATCACCACATCCTCATTGGCAGACTCGACAGCCTTGGTTTCTCTAATGATTGCCTCGCCTGGTTCACCAACTACTTCTCTGATCGAGTTCAGTGTGTCAAATCGGAGGGTCTGCTGTCCGGGCCTCTGGCAGTCTCTATGGGGGTGCCACAGGGTTCAATTCTTGGACCGACTCTCTTCTCTGTTTACATCAATGATGTCGCTCTTGCTGCTGGTGATTCTCTGATCCACCTCTACGCAGACGACACTATTCTGTATACTTCTGGCCCTTCTTTTGACACTGTGTTAACAACCCTCCAGGCGAGCTTCAATGCCATACAACTCTCCTTCCGTGGCCTCCAACTGCTCTTAAATACAAGTAAAACCAAATGCATGCTCTTCAACCGATCGCTGCCTGCTCCTGCCCGCCTGTCCAACATCACTACTTTGGACGGCTCTGACTTAGAATATGTGGACAACTACAAATACCTAGGTGTCTGGTTAGACTGTAAACTCTCCTTCCAGACTCACATCAAACATCTCCAATCCAAAGTCAAATCTAGAATTGGCTTCCTATTCCGCAACAAAGCATCCTTTACTCATGCTGCCAAACATACCCTTGTAAAACTGACCATCCTACCAATCCTCGACTTCGGTGATGTCATTTACAAAATAACCTCCAAAACCCTACTCAATAAATTGGATGCAGTCTATCACAGTGCCATCCGTTTTGTCACCAAAGCCCCATATACTACCCACCACTGCGACCTGTACACTCTCGTTGGCTGGCCCTCGCTTCATACTCGTCGCCAAACCCACTGGTTCCAGGTCATCTACAAGACCCTGCTAGGTAAAGTCTCCCCTTATCTCAGCTCGCTGGTCACCATAGCAGCACCTACCTGTAGCACGCGCTCCAGCAGGTATATCTCTCTAGTCACCCCCAAAACCAATTCTTCCTTTGGACGCCTCTCCTTCCAGTTCTCTGCTGCCAATGACTGGAACGAACTACAAAAATCTCTGAAACTGGAAACACCTATCTCCCTCACTAGCTTTAAGCACCAGCTGTCAGAGCAGCTCATAGATTACTGCACCTGTACATAACCCATCTACAATTTAGCCCAAACAACTACCTCTTTACCTACTGTATTTATTTATTAATTTATTTTGCTCCTTTGCACCCCATTATTTCTGTCTCTACTTTGCACTTTCTTCCACTGCAAACCAACCATTCCAGTGTTTTTTTAGTTTTTATTTGACTTGCTGTGTTGTACTCACTTCGCCTCCATGGCCTTTTATATTTTTATTTATTTATACATATATTTGTTTGCCTTCACCTCCCTTATCTCACCTCACTTGCTCACATTGTATATAGACTTTTTTTTTATTTTTTTTCACTGTATTATTGACTATATGTTTGTTTTACTCCATGTATAACTATGTGTTGTTGTATGTGTCGAACTGCTTTGCTTTATCTTGGCCAGGTCGCAATTGTAAATGAGAACGTGTTCTCAATTTGCCTACCTGGTTAAATAAAGGTTAAATAAAATAAATAAATAAATAAAAAATTTGGGACTAAAATAGTTTATTTTTATTTTTATCCTTCATGTTCTGTGAGTCATAGTCTAATGGACAGTGGTTTGGTCTGGTTTGGCTAACTGGGTGTTTAAAAAGGTTTTTCTCCAAACTGTTGGTTGGGGGGGAAACAGTGTATTATAACATGTCTCCAATTCCCCCTCCCAGGAGTTGGACCAGCAGAAGTACATCTACACTAAGGGTTGCGTGGGCCAGTTTGAGAGGTGGCTTCAGGACAACCTGATCATTGTAGCCGGGGTCTTTGTGGGCGTTGCACTTCTACAGGTAAGGAGGACTTCCAAAAGACATTTATTTAACAAATGTATATTTAAAGAGTCAGCTTTGTGTGAATCCGATAAATAATGTCTGTATTTGCTGTCATCATCACGACAGGAAGTCAGGGTTTCTGCTAGCTGACCATTACCGGCTTTTGGCATTTACAAAAAACTATTTAAACCCATAAATAAAACGGTTGCCGGGCCAAAATGACCGTGAGAGAAGAAAAAGAAAATCCCATTGCAAAATAATGCTTTTTATTTATTCATTGATAGAAATACATTTGACCATCATGCTTATCGGTCTATAAGTTAATTAGCATAATATAGTGGAATCTAACTGGCCTGTGTGTATTTTCGTTAATCATCATGTGTCTTATTTATCCTACACATCTATTACATGCACACAGTATATAGAAAAAGACTATTTCGAGTGGGATTTCTTACAATGGGGGGAAAGCTTACAATTTATCCTGCCGTTTTTACCATTCTGCTTGCCAGTTATCATATTCATATGTGTCTTTTCATGGAACAGTTTCATGTCAATAAAGTTTTTGATTTCTATCACGCGATTAATCAAAAAAATCTGAATTAAAATGATAAAAATCATGGAAAGTTATAACTCAACTAATGTGATATCATCAGCCTTTGCCATTGATACACTGTGATCCAGTGGCGGCTAAAGAAATGAGCTCATGGAACTCCTAGCCTATAGGCCAATGCTGCAGTAGGCTTATAACTTCCATTGCTCTTTCACACTGAGGATTGGTGATTATCGAGGGGCAGGTTGTTGGAAAGATTTTTCAAATAGCTTACGTCGAGGAACTATAGTTTTAATTAGGGATGCACAATATATCGGTGAACATATCGGAATTGGACGATATTAGCTAAAAATGCCAACGTCGGTATCGGCCCGATGTCTAGTTTAACGTCGATGTGCAAAACCGATGTCTAAGCTGACGTGCCATACCTATACTTATATAAGGTACGTGACGTAATGAAGCCACGTAAAATTGTGCGCTACACGTGTAACACAGCATTCCTAACCTAACGCGCAATGTCGAGCAGTCATTTGAAAGAGTAAGACAATTTCAGCGAGACAACTCAAAAGGCGAAATCCATTAAAGCCAAGATAGTGGAATTCATTGCCCTTGACAATCAACCGTTCTCTGTCGTGGATGATGTTTGGCCTTCGTCGACTGGTCGAGCCCCGGTACACACTACCAAGTGCGCTATTTTTCAGATGTTTCCCTACCAGAGTTACACAGTAATAGCGTCACTGCTATTAGCTTCACAACATACTATGGAACGCCGTTTGGGTCAAAAAAGATTAAGTCAAATGCACTGTCAAAGTTGCACAAAAAAGTCTGCAAACACCGAACGATGTGTTTACAATACCGCGTTGGTAATAAAGCTTAATTTGTTCGACCGCAACTTCTGGGGGGCTTTGGGATGGAGATGCAATATGGCAGTCGTGCCAACATATGCCATCAGCCACCTGGTGAAAGGGACTTTGTGGATCTGAGGATCTTTCCCCTGTTGCCTCCATCCTCCTCCAAATCCCACCAACATCAGCCGCCTCAGAGCGCAACTGGTCCTTGTTTGGGAACACACACCAAAGCACGCAACAGGCTGACCAATACAAGGGTTGAAAAATTGGTGGCTATCCGGGCAAATTTGAGGCTTTTCGAGCCTGCCAACGAGCCATCCTCAACAAGGTTGGAAAGGGACAGTGAAGATGAGGCCTCAGAGTCTGATGTTCAAGAGGTGGACATTGAGGTCCAGGGAGAAGACATGGAAGCCTGAGAGGAAGACAACCAACGCTTAAGTTTCTAGACTATCATTTTACAGATGTATGTTGAAAATGTTTTTGGGAGATGCGATGGATCATTGGGGATCATTCAATATTCACTTTCTTTTATTGTTCATTGAAATCATCCCATGTGAAGAGTCAACTCATTTAATTGAAGTTAAATTCGTAACAATTATATATATATTTTTTCTATTGCAAGGATTTAATAATTTGCAATTATGTCTACATAAGATAAGGTATAAGGTTTATGTTTCTATCTCCATATGATATGGTAAATATATCCAATGCAATAAACATCTACATTTAAATGGTATTAATATAATTTGCATATATTTCCATATATTCCCCTTAATTCCCACAGAAAGTCACCACCTCTGATTATTCCCCAAAATTATGCAACCCTAATCCTAGTCGTATTAGCAACCCTAATCCTAGTCGTATTAGCAACCCTGATCCTAGTGGTATTAGCAACCCTAATCCTAGTGGTATTAGCAACCCCGATCCTAGTCGTATTAGCAACCCCGATCCTAGTCGTATTAGCAACCCTAATCCTAGTCGTGTTAGCAACCCTAATCCTAGTCGTGTTAGCAACCCTAATCCTAGTCGTGTTAGCAACCCTAATCCTAGTCGTATTAGTAACCCTAATCCTAGTCGTATTAGCAACCCCAATCCTAGTTGTATTAGCAAACCCAATCCTAGTCGTATTTTTTTTTTTTTTTACCGTTATTTTACCAGGTAAGTTGACAGAGAACACGTTCTCATTTGCAGCAACGACCTGGGGAATAGTTACAGGGGAGAGGAGAGGGATGAACGAGCCAATTGTTAACAAATTGTATTAGCAACCCTAATCCTAGTCGTATTAGCAACCCTAATCCTAGTCGTATTAGCAACCCTAATCCTAGTCGTATTAGCAACCCTAATCCTAGTCGTATTAGCAACCCCAATCCTAGTCGTATTAGCAACCCCGATCCTAGTCGTATTAGCAACCCCGATCCTAGTCGTATTAGCAACCCCGATCCTAGTCGTATTAGCAACCCCGATCCTAGTCGTATTAGCAACCCCGATCCTAGTCGTATTAGCAACCCTGATCCTAGTCGTGTTAGCAACCCCAATCCTAGTCGTATTAGTAACCCTAATCCTAGTCGTATTAGCCACCCTAATCCTAGTCGTATTAGCCACCCCAATCCTAGTCGTATTAGCCACCCCAATCCTAGTCGTATTAGCCACCCCAATCCTAGTCGTATTAGCAACCCCAATCCTAGTCGTATTAGCAACCCTAATCCTAGTTGTATTAGCAACCCTGATCCTAGTCGTATTAGCAACCCTGATCCTAGTCGTATTAGCAACCCTAATCCTAGTCGTATTAGCAACCCTAATCCTAGTCGTATTAGCAACCCTAATCCTAGTCGTATTAGCAACCCTAATCCTAGTCGTATTAGCAACCCCAATCCTAGTCGTTTTAGCAACCCCGATCCTAGTCGTTTTAGCAACCCCGATCCTAGTCGTTTTAGCAACCCCGATCCTAGTCGTATTAGCAACCCTGATCCTAGTCGTATTAGCAACCCTGATCCTAGTCGTGTTAGCAACCCTAATCCTAGTCGTGTTAGCAACCCCAATCCTAGTCGTATTAGCAACCCCGATCCTAGTCGTATTAGCAACCCCGATCCTAGTCGTATTAGCAACCCCGATCCTAGTCGTATTAGCAACCCCAATCCTAGTCGTTTTAGCAACCCCGATCCTAGTCGTATTAGCAACCCTAATCCTAGTCGTATTAGCAACCCCGATCCTAGTCGTATTAGCAACCCCGATCCTAGTCGTATTAGCAACCCTAATCCTAGTCGTATTAGCAACCCCGATCCTAGTCGTATTAGCAACCCCGATCCTAGTCGTATTAGCAACCCCGATCCTAGTCGTATTAGCAACCCCGATCCTAGTCGTATTAGCAACCCTAATCCTAGTCGTATTAGCAACCCTAATCCTAGTCGTATTAGCAACCCTAATCCTAGTCGTATTAGCAACCCTAATCCCTAATCCTAGTCGTATTAGCAACCCTAATCCCTAATCCTAGTCGTATTAGCAACCCTAATCCCTAATCCTAGTCGTATTAGCAACCCCGATCCTAGTCGTATTAGCAACCCCGATCCTAGTCGTATTAGCAACCCTAATCCCTAATCCTAGTTGTTGCATCTTTAGATTCCCCTTCTTTCTAAGTTTCTAACAGATCTTTTCGTCTCTTGTCACATATGGAACCTTTATCAGGCGCTCTGTTTAAAGTGGTGTTTTCCCAGGCGCTCTGTTTAAAGTGGTGTTTTCCCAGGCGCGCTGTTTAAAGTGGTGTTTTCCCAGGCGCTCTGTTTAAAGTGGTGTTTTCCCAGGCGCTCTGTTTAAAGTGGTGTTTTCCCAGGCGCTCTGTTTAAAGTGGTGTTTTCCCAGGCGCTCTGTTTAAAGTGGTGTTTTCAGGCGCTCTGTTTAAAGTGGTGTTTTCCCAGGCGCTCTGTTTAAAGTGGTGTTTTCCCAGGCGCTCTGTTTAAAGTGGTGTTTTCCCAGGCGCTCTGTTTAAAGTGGTGTTTTCCCAGGTGCTCTGTTTAAAGTGGTGTTTTCCCAGGCGCTCTGTTTAAAGTGGTGTTTTCCCAGGCGCTCTGTTTAAAGTGGTGTTTTCCCAGGCGCTCTGTTTAAAGTGGTGTTTTCCCAGGCGCTCTGTTTAAAGTGGTGTTTTCCCAGGCGCTCTGTTTAAAGTGGTGTTTTCCCAGGCGCTCTGTTTAAAGTGGTGTTTTCCCAGGCGCTCTGTTTAAAGTGGTGTTTTCCCAGGCGCTCTGTTTAAAGTGGTGTTTTCCCAGGCGCTCTGTTTAAAGTGGTGTTTTCCCAGGCGCTCTGTTTAAAGTGGTGTTTTCCCAGGCGCTCTGTTTAAAGTGGTGTTTTCCCAGGCGCTCTGTTTAAAGTGGTGTTTTCCCAGGCGCTCTGTTTAAAGTGGTGTTTTCCCAGGCGCTCTGTTTAAAGTGGTGTTTTCAGGCGCTCTGTTTAAAGTGGTGTTTTCCTAGGCGCTCTGTTTAAAGTGGTGTTTTCCCAGGCGCTCTGTTTAAAGTGGTGTTTTCCCAGGCGCTCTGTTTAAAGTGGGGTTTTCCCAGGCGCTCTGTTTAAAGTGGTGTTTTCCCAGGCGCTCTGTTTAAAGTGGTGTTTTCCCAGGCGCTCTGTTTAAAGTGGTGTTTTCAGGCGCTCTGTTTAAAGTGGTGTTTTCCCAGGCGCTCTGTTTAAAGTGGTGTTTTCCCAGGCGCTCTGTTTAAAGTGGTGTTTTCCCAGGCGCTCTGTTTAAAGTGGTGTTTTCCCAGGCGCTCTGTTTAAAGTGGTGTTTTCCCAGGCGCTCTGTTTAAAGTGGTGTTTTCCCAGGCGCTCTGTTTAAAGTGGTGTTTTCCCAGGCGCTCTGTTTAAAGTGGTGTTTTCCCAGGCGCTCTGTTTAAAGTGGTGTTTTCCCACCGAGTTGCATTTCTACAAATGTTTGAAAATTACGTTTTATTGGCTGCTTTATTACATGAGATCTTTACCATAATGTAAATGTTCTGTTAACATCATTACCATAATGTAAATGTTCTGTTAACATCATTACCATAATGTAAATGTTCTGTTAACATCATTACCATAATGTAAATGTTCTGTTAACATCATTACCATAATGTAAATGTTCTGTTAAAGTCATTACCATAATGTAAATGTTCTGTTAACATCATTACCATAATGTAAATGTTCTGTTAACATCATTACCATAATGTAAATGTTCTGTTAACATCATTACCATAATGTAAATGTTCTGTTAACATCATTACCATAATGTAAATGTTCTGTTAACATCATTACCATAATGTAAATGTGATTTCTGTCATTCTGAGCCCCGTGGTGGACGCCCTAATCGGTTATCCACCCACTGCATATGGGTCCGGTAAATTTCTCAAAAGGCTGTTAAATCAAAATCTTCCCGGTGACGTTGTGCCCCGACATTTTCCTAAACGAAACCCTGCTGGGAGTGTGCATTTAGTTTGAGACTGCCATCTGGTGGCGATAATCATGATCACTTCCTTTTCTCTGTGTGTGGCTCTAAATCACCTATGCTATAAATGTCAAGCTATGTGCCAGTGGCTGGCAGAGAGGAAATGTAATTTAGCTAACATGTGATATCATTTCCTGTTTAGATATTTGGGATCTGCCTGGCTCAGAACCTGGTGAGTGACGTCAAGGCCGTGAAGGCCAACTGGTGACCCCAGGACCTTGGTGGGGGGGGGGGGCCTACTCTGACCTTTGATCCCCAACATCCAGCTCACCTCCCGCTGAACCGCTGAGAAACACAAACATCTGTTTACCTCTGGACCTGCCGGGCTGAGAGGTGGAAACACAAGAGCTGTTTACCTCTGGACCTGCCAGGCTGAGAGGTGGAAACACAAGAGCTGTTTACCTCTGGACCTGCCGGGCTGAGAGGTGGAAACACAAGAGCTGTTTACCTCTGGTCCTGCCAGGCTGAGAGGTGGAAACACAAGAGCTGTTTACCTCTGGACCTGCCAGGCTGAGAGGTGGAAACACAAGAGCTGTTTACCTCTGGACCTGCCAGGCTGAGAGGTGGAAACACAAGAGCTGTTTACCTCTGGACCTGCCGGGCTGAGAGGTGGAAACACAAGAGCTGTTTACCTCTGGACCTGCCGGGCTGAGAGGTGGAAACACAAGAGCTGTTTACCTCTGGACCTGCCGGGCTGAGAGGTGGAAACACAAACAGCTGTTTACCTCTGGACCTGCCAGGCTGAGAGGTGGAAACACAAGAGCTGTTTACCTCTGGACCTGCCAGGCTGAGAGGTGGAAACACAAGAGCTGTTTACCTCTGGACCTGCCGGGCTGAGAGGTGGAAACACAAAACATTGTTTACTGTCCCAAACACACACACACACACACACACACCGTTTATTACCACTCTGGGCTGGGGACTTACATACACCCACACACAAGTACCTATGGACACACAGGGGACTCGTGTGGATGTCTAGCTCAACTGATCTGACTTGAGAAACTGGACTCTTTGTTGTTTACAGTTTGATTCCACTGGTTGTTTGTACCTACTCCAGGAAGATGCACCCATTGGCTGGTGGAGATGAATGGAAAGACTAAATAAACAGATAGAGGACCTGGGTGAAAGCTGAGAAGAGGATGAGAGGAGAGATTACAACTCTCTTCTTTTTATTCAGTCACATATCAGTCTATTTCACCGGGTGTCACCTCAACCCTCCTACCACTATGATTTCAGAACAGCCCTTCAGAAAAGGCCTTCCAGAGCTGCTTGTTAGATACCTACTAATCCCACGTGTACAGCCTTTCTGTTTCCTGTACAGTATAGAGTGGGCTGCCGACTGACCTACTGGCTGGCTGACAGGATGTCATTTCCTCCGTTACTCTATGACCACTGAAAGACATAAAGCGCACTTCCTGTTAGCGCAAAGTAAGGAAATGGGAGTATTCCATTTCACGTTCAGAAAATTCCGGTTAGCAAGGCCTTGCTACGTATGCATGTCTTTAACCGCCTGCTTTTGAATGGCATGTTCAAACATATATATAACGTTATACTGACCTTTATACTGACGTTAAATATATATATATATATATATGAATTTATTTTCAGAGTTTTGTCTGTTGATGTTTTGAGTTTAATCAAACAACAGACAGACATATATGGAGAGATTGTTTCTCTCCCAGCGTTCCTGAAGCTTTGGGCCTTTTACTTGATCTAAACTTTAACCTTATACTGATGTTAAACCTCTGATATGTTGGCGTTAAATCTCTGTTATACTGACGTTAAATCTGTTATGCTGACGTTAAATCTGTTATGCTGACGTTAAATCTCTGTTATACTGACGTTAAATCTCTGTTATACTGACGTTAAATCTCTGTTATACTGACTTTAAATCTCTGTTATACTGACGTTAAATCTGTTATGCTGACGTTAAATCTCTGTTATACTGACATTAAATCTCTGTTATACTGACGTTAAATCTCTGTTATACTGACGTTAAATCTCTGTTATACTGACGTTAAATCTCTGTTAAACTGACGTTAAATCTCTGTTATAATGACGTTAAATCTCTGTTATACTGACGTTAAATCTCTGTTATACTCACGTTAAATCTCTGTTATACTCACGTTAAATCTCTGTTATACTGACGTTAAATCTCTGTTATACTGACGTTAAATCTCTGTTATACTGACGTTAAATCTCTGTTAAACTGACGTTAAATCTCTGTTATACTGACGTTAAATCTCTGTTAAACTGACGTTAAATCTCTGTTATCCTGGGGTTGGTTTGATGCCTTTATTCTGTCTCTTCTGGTATCCCACCTTTTTGGAAGCTTGAATTACATTACACCCGTGTTGTTATTCTTATGTCTTATCAACAAAAACAACAACAAATCTCCTTGTGTTTGTTGTCTGTCTTCGTTGGACTGGTTTTTAATGTGTTTATATGAAATAACACACACTTGTTAATATCTTTAAATATAAATAGTAACAGATTTTCTCAGTAAAACATGAATGCTGCTGTATCATTTATATTAGTAAGTAGAGTTTCCGGGTACTTTTCCCATGTTTTCCAGGAATCCTGATTGTAGGATTCCGTATTTCCTGCTTTTTCCTTCCTGATTCTGGGAATCTTCCAACTGGGAATTCTGGGAAAGTTAACATTAATTTTTCATCCCTGTTAGTACAGTACGTTATCAGTAACCATGGTGACATGTAAATTATTTTATTGTTACATTTTCAATACAGAGTTTACACTGTGCATCCCAGTACATTTTTCAATACAGTTTACACTGGTCATCCCGGTACATTTTCAGATTTGTAGCAATATATGTTTTACATTTGAATTCATTGTATTTATTGGGATTTGTCTGGCATGAAGACATTCCCTGCAGTGTCCCAGTAGCCACCCAAGATGTCAGCTCTTCTACCCATTAATAGCCCCTCTTTGTGGTAGCGTTTCGAAGAGTGGTCAGGGTCCCCCTAGCTACTTCCCTCCCAAGGCCTCGCTCTTCCTGTGGTATACACAAGGCCTATATGTAGGAGCTGTAACTCCTCTTTGGGATCCTCCCTGGTCGCTTGATGTTGTAATAACAGGCATGATTCTGTATCATTTACGTCCCTGCTTGTCAGACAACTCCATGTCCCACTCGTACACGCTGCAGTCCAGCAGCATGGGCCCTGGGTGTTTTAAGGGAACACACTAGTGTCGTTCCTCAAGTAGCCTCGAACGATGGTTTGGCCTGGATATGACCATCAGGGTATATAGCCTTGATAATGACGACCAGACTATAGCTTTATGCCTATTTCTTTACCAATCACTTCCTCGATGTTTGGCCTGAATATCACAACCACCAGTTAGTGTGCCCAGGCCAGATTTTTATGCTGACAAAATGAAAGATTACATGGATATTAGAACAGGATATTTGTTTTAAAGATTCAATGCAGCCGTGCTTTTCTCTTATCAAATGAGTCTGTCGTTTTGTGCTGATGTCAAAATGACGTGATTTATAATTCATGTAGGCCAGCTCGGGTTCAGCCCATCGGTTTCTTGGACCAATCAGAACGGTTTGAATGTGTTTGCGTTTGAGAAGTCGTCTGGGAGGAAGCAAATCCAGACTCATGGTGGAGAAGAAACCTTAGTGGGTGTGGCGTCTGGCTGGAGCCATGTGGATGGGTAGACAGGAAACTATATAGAGGCTCCATATCAAAGAGTTACATTCCATTTTCAGGGGTTTGATTTACTTCCTTTCTTTCCTGTGTTATTTCCTATGCTACATCCTGTGTTACTTTCTGTGTTACTTTCTGTGTTACTTTCTGTGTTACTTTCTGTGTTACTTTCTGTGTTACTTCCTGTGTTACTTCCTGTGTTATTTTCTGTGTTACTTCCTGTGTTACTTCCTGTGTTACTTCCTGTGTTATTTTCTGTGTTACTTCCTGTGTAACTTCCTGTGTTACTTCCTGTGTTACTTCCTGTGTATGTGCATGGTCTTTTCCAACCACTTCATCTCAGATAAATGCATCTGCAACATTTTGGTGCTTTTCACATTTTGTTACAACACACCGCTTCATGAATGATTGGTAGATTTCAAAGCACGTCTAGACCTGAGTGAGGCTCTATGCCTACCCAAGTTCCGGATGTCAGTTATGGTCTTCTCCTCATAAGACAAGACTGATCTATTATAGATACACAATATTGTCTCCGTGTTTTAAGTTCGCATCCGAAATGTGCATTTTATCAATGATTCTTAGGATTTCTAGTACACACTGGGTTGGTGGTGTCTGGTGTTTTCACAGAACAGGACTGAATTATTTCTCTGTTTTATGACATAAAGGGGTGTCTGTGGTTTCTGCCGTCTGTAACTAACCAGTTTGTTGGGAGTTTTTAATTTTAATTTTATTTTATCTCAAAGCCTCCTTTTACGTTCCCCTCATAGCTTGGAACATTTCCAGAGTCTACCTCATCTTAGAGAGAATGTCCTTTAATAAAGCTAGTGGTCGGATTTGTTTTCCGTCGTCTGTCAGAAAGACGCTGAGAGGTGCCGGGAATCTCTGTTTGGTAATACCGATAACAGCGCCATGACAGAAAGCCAGTAGATCATAGTGTTATTTGTACTTTCTGAAGACGTAACATAGTTTCAATGAAAAGTTACTGGGCGATAATGTTTATAAGTGAAATGTTTTGAAAAGTTTGTCCTGAACTGGACAATGGCATTGTGTGTAATCTCTATCGCCGCAGTGACAGTACCATAGCCAATTCCATTTAAGTTGATTCAAAAGGATATTTCCTGTATCTTGCTCTTCTTCTTCTTATGTTGAAAAATGTAGCATTCGTGTGTTTTTGATGGGAGAAATGTTGAAGATGCTTTTTTTGTCTTCATTTCTTGAATTCCATGTTGTCATCAATACAGCTGGAATGTCAACTAGTAACAGATAGAACTCCTTACATGATGAAAACGAGTAAAATTACTTTGATTGTGGGACATGGTCTCTTACACTTTACATTGTGTTACAAAATATACTTATTTTTCATATTAAATAAAAATGATTTATTAAAAACATCTGGCCTCCATTGCAAGTTTTGATGTGTCAACATACATCATTGTATGTCTTTATGCATGTTTGTCTGTCTGTCCTGTCCGTCCGTCCGTCTGTCTGTCTGTAATGAAGGATTAAATGTTGTCACAGGGTGTGTTTAGCTGTTTCTAAATAGGACCTGTGGGCTGGTAACCTTTTGGAGTTTGCTCTGTGTTTTGCACACATTCAACTCTGCAGAGGAGTTAAATAGAAGCGCCTCTATAGAGAAGAGCCATGTCCGATCACTGTTTGTTTTTTGTTACAAGGGGATATTTAAATTAAACCACGGCAGGACATAAACAATGTTTTTGACAGACACGGTCTTTGTCTGGTCATGTAGATAGGTTTATTTAGGTGAAAAATTCTTTAGAGACCTTCGAGTTTAAGAGGTTAAAGGGAAAAAATATGTAACTTTTTAAGAGATTTCACTCTGAACCAGAGTAAACACCATTTGGAAGTGTGGCAATGTGAGACTAAACATGCCAGAAGATACCCAGCTAACATGTCTGACCTGACCTCTACACCCTGCATTCTGCATCAAATTAAATCCCTTTTCTGTTCCCAGATAGGCTCGGTGCAAGAGCTCATTTCTTTGTTGTTTTATTATTTTATTTACATTGATTTTTATTTTACCGTTATTTTACCAGGTAAGTTGACTGAGAACACGTTCTCATTTACAGCAACGACCTGGGGAATAGTTACAGGGGAAAGGAGGTGGGGATGAATGAGCCAATTGGAAGCTGGGGATGATTAGGTGACCGTGATGATATGAGGGCCAGATTGGGAATTTATCCAGGACACCGGGGTTAACACACCTACTCTTACGATAAGTGCCATGGGATCTTTAATGACCTCAGAGAGTCAGGACACCCGTTTAACGTCCCATCTGAAAGACAGCACCCTACACAGGGCATTGTCCCCAATCACTGCCCTGGGGCATTGGGATATTTTTTAGACCAGAGGAAAGAGTGCCTCCTACTGACCCTCCAACACCACTTCCAGCAGCATGTGGTCTCCCATCCAGGGACTGACCAGGACCAACCCTGCTTAGCTTCAGAAGCAATATATACTGAAGACAAATATTGTCAAAGATTTTACTGAGTTACAGTTCCTATAAAGAAATCGGTCAACTGAAATAAATTCATTAGGCCCTAATCTATGGTTTTTCACATGACTGGGAATATAGAAATGCATCTGTTGGTCACAGATACCTTTAAAAGGTAGCGGCGTGGATCAGAAAACCAGTCATTTTCCTCATGCAGCACAACACATCTCCTTCACATAGAGTTGATCAGGCTGTTGATTGTGGCCTGTAGAATGTTGTCCCCCTCTTCACCGGCTGTGTGAATTTGCTGGGGTTTTGGCGGGAACTGGTACACACTGTTGAACACACAGATCCAGAGCATCCCAAACATGCTCAATATGGGTGACATATCTGGTGAGTATGCACGCAGTGGAAGAACTGGGAAATGTTCAGCTTCCAGAGATTGTGTACAGATCCTTGCGACATGGGGCAGTGCATTATCATGCTGAAACATGAGGTGATGGTAATGGATGAATGGCACGACAGTGGGCCTCAGGATCTCATCACAGTATCTCTGTGCATTCAAATTGCCATTGATAAAATGCAATTGTGTTCGTTGTCTGTAGCTTATGCCTGTCCATACCATAACCCCACCACAACCATGGGGCACTCTGTTCACAACGTTGATATCAACAAACCGCTCGCCCACATGACGGCATACACGTGGTCTGCTGTTGTGAAGCCGGTTGAACGTACTGCCAAATTCTCTAAAATGACGTTGGATGCGGCTTATGGTAGAGAAATGAACATTACATTTTCTGGTGGGCGTTCCTGCAGTCAGCGTGCCAATTGTACGCTTCCTCAAAACTTGAGACGTCTGTGGCATTGTGTTGTGTGACACATCTGCACATTTTAGAGTGGCCTTTTATTGTCCTCAGCACAAGGTGCACCTGTGTAATGATCATGCTGTCTAATCATCTTCTTGATATGCCACAACTGTCAGGTGGATGGCTTATCTTGGCAAAGGAGAAATGCTCACTAACACGGATGTAAACAAATTTGTTCTTAAAATATGATCAGCTTATTATAGATCCACCAGCGTCAGACGAAGACTAGATCATTTCATTATTATAGATCCACCAGCGTCAGACGAAGACTAGATCATTTCATTATTATAGATCCACCAGCGTCAGACGAAGACTAGATCATTTCATTATTATAGATCCACCAGCGTCAGACAAAGCCTAGATCATAATAATAATTTGATGGATAAACTGGTGGGGTAGCAGTATGAATGCCAATGAGATGGAAGGAAAGATCTTTATTTCTCTTGAAGGAAGGAAGGAACGGAGCCATTTCCTGTTTATGCTCTCTTTCTCTTGAAGGAAGGAAGGAAGGAAGGAACGGATCCATTTCCTGTTTATGCTCTCTTTCTCTTGAAGGAAGGAACGGAGCCATTTCCTGTTTATGCTCTCTTTCTCTTGAAGGAAGGAAGGAACGGAGCCATTTCCTGTTTATGCTCTCTTTCTCTTGAAGGAAGGAAGGAAGGAACGGAGACATTTCCTGTTTATGCTCTCTTTCTCTTGAAGGAAGGAAGGAACGGAGCCATTTCCTGTCTATGTCCGTTGAGTCAGTTGTGATTTATCTTTTGAATCAGATCTGAATCCGATCTGTAATGCAACACAGACCTAGAGACCAACACGGGACACACGCCTTCTCTGCTTTCTGCACAGATGGTTAGGGATGCATCCCAAGTGGCTCCCTATTCCCTATATAGTGCATTGCTTTTGACCATGATCCATAGGGAATAGGGAGTAGGGAATACAGTATATAGGCAATAGGGTGCCATTTGGGACACAGTCCATAAGTCGTATTGGGAAGACTGAAGAAACCCTCTGTGTAACACAACGTTAATTACTGTTACGTCCGATAGCAAGTGATCTAAGTGGATTTCTCTTTACAACACTAGACCCAATATCAACACAGCGCAAAGGCCTTCCTCTGGTTTCAACCAGACCTCTGCCACGCTGATCCTCAACACGGGGGCCCCTCGGGTACGTGCTTAGTCCCCTCCTGTACTCCCTGTTCACCCACGACTGCATGGCAAATGTTGACTCGAACACCATCATTAAGTTTGCTGATGACACAGTAGTAGTAGGCCTGATCTCCGACAATGATGAGACAGCCTAAAGGGAGGATGTCAGAGACCTGGCAGGGTGGTGCCAGGACAACAACTTCTCCCTCAATGTGAGCAAGACAAAGGAGATGATCGTGGACTACAGGAAAATGCGGCCAAAACAGTCCCCCATTAACATCGACGGGGCTGCAGTGGAGTGGGCCGAGAGTTTCAAGTTCATTGGTGTCCACATCCCCAATGAACTATCATGGTCCTAACACACCAAGACAGTTGTGAAGAGGGGATGACAAAAAATTTCCCCCCTCAGGAGACTGAAAAGATTTGCCATGGGCCCCCAGATCCTCAAGAAGTTCTACACCTGCACCATCGAGAGCATCCTGACCGGTTGCTTCACCGCCTGGTATGGCAACTGCTCGGCATCTGACTGTAAGGCGCTACAGAGGGTAATGTGTACGGCCCAGTACATCACTGGGGCCAAGCGTCCTGCCATCCAGGACCTATATACTAGGCATTGTCAGAGGAAGTCCATAATAATTGTCAAAGACTCCAGCCAACATTCATCATAGACTGTTCTCTCTGCTACTCGGCAAGTCTCGGTCCTGTTGTATTCGGCCCACATGTGACAAATAGAATGTGATTTAATTTGACCAGAGTTCAAATATTATTTTAATTGATTTGAATTCATGTTAATTACTTTATCTGAGTTTAAATTGAGCTTGACTGTTGCAATAAAAGTGTACCAAAACAGCAAACTCTTCTCATCTGGCACTCAATGCAGGAGAAAGCAAACAACAAAAGCTTTACAAATATTTGAAATTTTATTCAAACCCAGGCCTGATTTCAACATAGATGGTTATGAGTCATTTTGAAGTGTCTGCACTAATGAAGACTTCTATGGAATGGGGTGTTCCTCTGGGTAAAGACATGTAGTATAAAGGCCTCTATTGAATGGGGTGTTCATCTGGGTAAAGACATGTGGTATAAAGGCCTCTATTGAATGGGGTGTTCATCTGGGTAAAGTCATTAAGTCCAAAAAGAAAGTAATAAATATTTGGAAAAGACTTTGGAAACTCAGTATGACTCATTAAGACATTAAAAGGGTACTGATGAGTTCACCTGATTCTAGGTAAGTAGAACAAAGGACTTCATTGTCAAAATGTCTCTCTACCCTTTTAACTAAAGATACTGTATGGTACACCCAAATCAACATCACTGCATTTTTCATGTAAAAGTCCATAATTCAACTTACAAATTGGTTATAAATGATTGGCATTTTTCCCAATCTTCTCAAATATTAAACTTCACATGACATTCTGTGAAGATCGTATGCATGTAATTGAATCAAATGAGTGAATTGTCTTTATCTCTGTCAGCTGTGCGAATTATCCTCTGTCGTCTCATTGTTTTTTTATTTTTATATATATATTTTATTTTTGCTGACATTTCATCAACATCAAGCTTCTTTCATGGGGCAGCTTCAAAGTAGAACAATCAGGGTTGTGGGTTCGATTCCCGCAGGGGACCAGTACAAACGGAAATGTATTGCACTCGCTACTACTGTAAGTTGCTCTAGATAAGAGCGTCTGACAAAAAAAAAATGTAGATCTGTATGGAGAAAATACCCAGTTTTACTAATTTGTGCATTTTTTGGGGTGTGCTATTTAACCA
The DNA here is from genome assembly GCF_029448725.1 of Salvelinus fontinalis. Taxonomy (NCBI): domain Eukaryota; kingdom Metazoa; phylum Chordata; class Actinopteri; order Salmoniformes; family Salmonidae; genus Salvelinus; species Salvelinus fontinalis. The sequence continues at coordinate 80,364,253 of NC_074670.1, forward strand.
AGAAGGAGAGTGATGGAGTGCTGCATCAGATGACCTGTCCTCCACAATCACCTGACCTCAACCCAATTGAGATGGTTTGTTATGAGTTGGATCACAGAGTGAAGGAAAAGCCCTCAACAAGTGCTCAGCATATGTGGGAACTCCTTCAAGACTGCTTTGTTGTGTTTTAGGTTATTGTGGAGAATAAAATGGGGTGGAAAATTGTAACACAGTGAACAGGGAATAGGGCTCTGGTCAAAACTAGTGCACTATGGGTAACAGGGTGAATAGGGCTCTGGTCTAAAGTAGTGCACTATGGGTAACAGGGTGAACAGGGAATAGGGCTCTGGTCAAAAGTAGTGCACTATGGGTAACAGGGTGAACGTGGAATAGGGCTCTGGTCTAAAGTAGTGCACTATGGGTAACACGGTGAACGTGGAATAGGGCTCTGGTCTAAAGTAGTGCACTATGGGTAACAGGGTGAACAGGGAATAGGGCTCTGGTCTAAAGTAGTGCACTATGGGTAACAGGGTGAACAGGTAATAGGGCTCTGGTCTAAAGTAGTGCACTATGGGTAACAGGGTGAACAGGGAATAGGGCTCTGGTCTAAAGTAGTGCACTATGGGTAACACGGTGAACAGGGAATAGGGCTCTGGTCTAAAGTAGTGCACTATGGGTAACAGGGTGAACAGGTAATAGGGCTCTGGTCTAAAGTAGTGCACTATGGGTAACAGGGTGAACAGGGAATAGGGCTCTGGTCTAAAGTAGTGCACTATGGGTAACACGGTGAACAGGGAATAGGGCTCTGGTCTAAATTAGTGCACTATGGGTAACAGGGTGAATAGGGCTCTGGTCTAAAGTAGTGCACTATGGGTAACACGGTGAATAGGGAATAGGGCTCTGGTCAAAAGTAGTGCACTATGGGTAACACGGTGAATAGGGAATAGGGCTCTGGTCTAAAGTAGTGCAAGATGAGAGGGATAAGAAGAAGGTATTGGGTTTTGACAAGGCTGATGCTTAGAAAAGACCAGACTAGATCTGCCACGGTCCATACAGTATAAGGACTAGAGTACAGGTCTTGGGTTCTGTTTGCGGGGAACATGTTACTTAGTAACAATTTGCAGTTGAATGACTTGAATGAACGTTCCAGAATGTAATAGTGAAGCTTCATTGTTGTATTGGTCACTGTGGCTTTTTAGCGTCAACATTCCAACTTCTAATAACTTCGCTATTCTCATTACATGAATAGATACCCTACATGACCAATGTTGTTATTTGTAGCAGCAGTTTAGACCCCAAACAGACACTTACAGTACCAGTCAAATGTTTGGACACACCTACTCATTCCAGGCTTTATCTTTATTTTTAATATTTTCTACATTGTAGAATAATAGTGAAGACATCAAAACTATGAAATAACACATATGGAATCATGTAGTAACCAAAAAAGTGCTAAACAAATCAAAAAGTAGCCACCCTTTGCCTTGATGACAGCTTTGCACACTCTTGGCATTCTCTCAACCAGCTTCACCTGGAATGCTTTTCCAACAGTCTTTAAGGACTTCCCACATATGCTGAGCACTTGTTGGCTGTTTTTCTTCACTCTGCAGTAGAGCAGCGGTCTAAGGCACTGCATCTCAGTGCAAGAGGTGTCACTACAGTCCCTGGTTCGAATCTAGACTGTATCACATCCGACCGTGATTGGGAGTCCCATAGGGCGCCGCACAATTGGCCCAGCGTTGTCTGAGTTTGACCGGGGTAGGCCGTCATTGTAAAATAAGAATTTGTTCTTAACTGACTTGCTTAGTTAAATAAAGGTTAAATATATATATACTGTATATATATATTTTTTTAACTCATCCCAAACCATCTCAATTGTGTTGAGGTTGGGGGATTGTGGAGGCCAGGTCATCTGATGCAGCACTCCATCACTCTCCTTCTTGGTCAAATAGCCCTTACACAACCTGGAGGTGTGTTGTGTCATTGTTGGTTCACACGTCTGTGTATGTATTTTTTTGTTAAATGAAGGAGTGTGTGTTTTTAACTTCTAAACCAGGCCCTTTCAGTACTATGACTACGGACAGCCTCCTATAGAGAAGAGACAAAACAAGAATCTGAATTCATAGAACAGATTGCAGATTAGAACTGGAATGTCATGATGGTGCTCATTTTATGGAAGACACGTAGTAACCAAAAAAGACACGTAGTAACCTCTCTCAATAACAAATATTGTTCCACTGCTCTAGAACCCCAAGCACACTCTCTCTCTCTCTCTCTCACTCTCACGCTCACGCTCACGCTCACGCTCACGCTCACGCTCACGCTCACGCTCTCGCTCTCGCTCTCGCTCTCGCTCTCGCTCTCACTCACTCACTCACTCACTCACTCACTCACACACACACACACACACACACACACACACACACACACACACACACACACACACACACAGCTGTGTGCGTACTGGTAGCGAAGTCAGGTGCAGGAGAGCAGAGATTTGTGAAACAGCCGAACACTTTATTGAGGCTAAACGCTCAAAACAGTTACAAGAATTATGTTTAACAATAAACATCTTCGTGAAAATACTACGGAAAAAACAAACCAGTCTGGCGCGTCAACAATAGACACGTAACACAAACAATCTTTCACAAAGACATGATGGGTAACAGAGGAATAAATACATGTAGTGTGATTTGAGAATGAAAACCAGGTGTGCAGGGAACAAGACAAAACAAATGGATACATGAAAAATGGAGCGGCGATGGTTAGAAAGCCGGTGACGTCGACCGCCGAACGCCGCCCAAACAAGGAGAGGAGCCGACTTCGGCGGAAGTCATGACACTCTTTGTGTCTCTCTCTCTCTCTCTCTCTCTCTCTCTCTCTCTCTCTCTCTCTCTCTCTCTCTCTCTCTCTCTCTCTCTCTCTCTCTCTCTCTCTCTCTCTGTCTCTCTCTCTCTGTCTCTCTGTCTCTCTCTCTCTCTCTCTCTCTCTCTCTCTGTCTCTCTGTCTCTCTCTCTCTCTCTCTCTCTCTCTCTCTCTCTCTCTGTCTCTCTCTCTCTCTGTCTCTCTGTCTCTCTCTCTCTCTCTCTCTCTCTCTCTCTCTGTCTCTCTCTCTCTCTGTCTCTCTGTCTCTCTCTCTCTCTCTCTCTCTCTCTCTCTCTGTCTCTCTCTCTCTCTGTCTCTCTGTCTCTCTCTCTCTCTCTCTCTCTCTCTCTCTCTCTCTCTCTGTCTCTGTCTCTGTCTCTGTCTCTGTCTCTGTCTCTGTCTCTCTCTCTGTCTCTCTGTCTCTCTGTCTCTCTCTCTCTCTGTCTCTCTGTCTCTCTCTCTCTCTCTCTCTCTCTCTCTCTCTCTCTCTCTCTCTCTCTCTCTCTCTCTCTCTCTCTCTCTCTCTCTCTCTCTGTCTCTGTCTCTGTCTCTGTCTCTGTCTCTGTCTCTCTCAGATTGTTGCGCCTGCCTTCCGGGTTAAGCGAGCAGTGTGTCAAGAAGCAGTGCGGCTTGACAGGGTCGTGTTTCGGAGGACGCATGGCTTTCGACCTTCGCCTCTCCCGAGTCCATAGGGGAGTTGCAGCAATGGGACAAGACTGTAACTACCGATTTGGATATCACTAAATTGGGGAGGAAAACTGGGGGAAAAAGTCGTTCACTTCATACAAAATAACAGTCTGTCCCAAGACGTCCCCCACACCAGATACTTCCTACCAAGCTTGGAAGCCCCAATAAAAGATCTGGTATATCAAATCTTCAAGTGGCCTTCAATAACCTAGTATCTAACTACAGTAGTCATTGTACAGTTGTACAGTCTATCAGTGTCCCACAACCACTGCTGACACACCGGCCACTCATACATACTGTACACAATCTTGTTGTTGAAACGATAAACAGATCTTGCTCGTTAGCCGGTGTGTTAGACATTAGCACATGATTGGTGATCATGTGTGGCTTGACTCCAGGACATGTGACCGATCCCCCGTCACAACAGCATGTGAAACCACGTTAGCTTGTTTACATCCTATAAAACAATTAAGAGTTCCAAAAATCATCTTTGAAAGAGGTGTAGAAAACTGAAAATAAATCATCAGAACCTGCTCGAGAAAGTTTTGTAGATGAACGATGCTCTCCAAGGAGGAGCAAAAAAATAAAAAGAGTTTTCGGGTCAAGAAATGTACTCTCTCTTCTGAGGCAATACAGTTCACTGAAGTTTAAATGGAGGGGAAGAGTACAATACCAAGTTCCATTTGGTTGTTTTTCTGAGTTCTGTGTTCTATATTCTAAATGTTACCGTTTGTTCCGTATGTTCCGTATGTTCCGTATGTTCCGTGTGTTCCGTGTGTTCCATATGTTCCGTGTGTTCCGTATGTTCCGTATGTTCCGTGTGTTCCGTATGTTCCGTATGTTCCGTGTGTTCCGTATGTTCCGTGTGTTCCGTATGTTCCGTGTGTTCCGTATGTTCCGTATGTTCCGTGTGTTCCGTATGTTCCGTGTGTTCCGTATGTTCCGTATGTTCCGTGTGTTCCGTATGTTCCGTGTGTTCCGCTCGTCAGCACCTCTGTTCACCTAAGGCAGAATTTGTTCATCTAAGGCAGAATTTGTTCTTATTTATGTATCTGACCTCCTAGCTGTCATAGCATTACTAGGCGTTCCTCTCCAACAGTCTGGTTTAGTGTTGACTGAAAGCCTTGAGGCGGGATCGATGACTAGTGCCCAAGGAAACATCTATCTCCCCCCTCCCCTCCCCTCCCCTGACTACAGTATCACACTGGTCAGCACACACACACACACACACACACACACACACACACACACGCACACGCACACGCACACGCACACACGCACACACACACGCCCCAGCCATCACTACAGTTACAGAATCACAAGCTGATCATAACACAGACATTGTGTCTCTCTGATTGAGCTGGTTATAACAGACACTGTGCCTCTCTGATTGAGCTGGTTATAACAGACACTGTGTCTCACTGATTGAGCTGGTTATAACACAGACACTGTGCCTCTCTGATTGAGCTGGTTATAACACAGACACTGTGCCTCTCTGATTGAGCTGGTTATAACACAGACACTGTGCCTCTCTGATTGAGCTGGTCATAACAGACACTGTGCCTCTCTGATTGAGCTGATTATAACCACAGACACTGTGTCTCACTGATTGAGCTGGTTATAACCACAGACACTGTGCCTCTCTGATTGAGCTGATTATAACATCAGACACCGTGTCTCACTGATTGAGCTGGTTATAACAGACACTGTGTCTCTCTGATTGAGCTGGTTATTACAGACACTGTGCCTCTCTGATTGAGCTGGTTATAACACAGAAACTGTGTCTTTCTGATTGAGCTGGTTATAACACAGGCACTGTGTCTCACTGATTGAGCTGGTTATAACAGACACTGTGCCTCTCTGATTGAGCTGGTTATAACAGACACTGTGTCTCTCTGATTGAGCTGGTTATAACAGACACTGTGTCTCTCTGATTGAGCTGGTTATAACACAGACACTGTGTCTCACTGATTGAGCTGGTTATAACAGACACTGTGCCTCTCTGATTGAGCTGGTTATAACAGACACTGTGCCTCTCTGATTGAGCTGGTTATAACAGACACTGTGCCTCTCTGATTGAGCTGGTTATTACAGACACTGTGCCTCTCTGATTGAACTGGTTATAACAGACACTGTGCCTCTCTGGTTGAGCTGGTTATAACAGACACTGTGTCTCTCTGATTGAGCTGATTATAACAGACATTGTGTCTCTCTGATTGAGCTGGTTATAACACAGACACTGTGCCTCTCTGATTGAGCTGGTTATAACAGACACTGTGCCTCTCTGATTGAGCTGGTTATAACAGACACTGTGCCTCTCTGATTGAGCTGGTTATAACAGACACTGTGTCTCTCTGATTGAGCTGGTTATAACAGACACTGTGCCTCTCTGATTGAGCTGGTTATAACAGACACTGTGCCTCTCTGATTGAGCTGGTTATAACAGACATTGTGTCTCTCTGATTGAGCTGGTTATAACACAGACACTGTGCCTCTCTGATTGAGCTGGTTATAACAGACACTGTGCCTCTCTGATTGAGCTGGTTATAACAGACACTGTGCCTCTCTGATTGAGCTGGTTATAACAGACACTGTGTCTCTCTGATTGAGCTGGTTATAACAGACACTGTGCCTCTCTGATTGAGCTGGTTATAACAGACACTGTGCCTCTCTGATTGAGCTGGTTATAACAGACACTGTGTCTCTCTGATTGAGCTGGTTATAACAGACACTGTGCCTCTCTGATTGAGCTGGTTATAACAGACACCGTGCCTCTCTGATTGAGCTGGTTATAACAGACACTGTGCCTCTCTGATTGAGCTGATTATAACAGACACTGTGCCTCTCTGATTGAACTGGTTATAACACAGACACTGTGCCTCTCTGATTGAGCTGGTTATAACAGACATTGTGTCTCTCTGATTGAGCTGGTTATAACAGACACTGTGCCTCTCTGATTGAGCTGGTTATAACAGACACTGTGTCTCTCTGATTGAGCTGGTTATAACAGACACTGTGCCTCTCTGATTGAGCTGGTTATAACAGACACTGTGCCTCTCTGATTGAGCTGGTTATAACAGACATTGTGTCTCTCTGATTGAGCTGGTTATAACACAGACACTGTGCCTCTCTGATTGAGCTGGTTATAACAGACACTGTGCCTCTCTGATTGAGCTGGTTATAACAGACACTGTGCCTCTCTGATTGAGCTGGTTATTACAGACACTGTGCCTCTCTGATTGAGCTGGTTATAACACAGACACTGTGCCTCTCTGATTGAGCTGGTTATAACAGACACTGTGCCTCTCTGATTGAGCTGGTTATTACAGACACTGTGCCTCTCTGATTGAGCTGGTTATAACACAGACACTGTGCCTCTCTGATTGAGCTGGTTATTACAGACACTGTGCCTCTCTGATTGAGCTGGTTATTACAGACACTGTGCCTCTCTGATTGAGCTGGTTATAACACAGACACTGTGCCTCTCTGATTGAGCTGGTTATAACACAGACACTCTGTCTCTCTGATTGAGTGGTTCTCATCTCAGTACTGATCTTTAAATCCTAACAGCCCTCCACTGTGACCATTTAAAGCCTTATAGTATTCTCCCTCCACTGTGACAATTTAAAGCCTTATAGTATTCTCCCTCCACTGTGGCCATTTAAAGCCTTATAGTATTCTCCCTCCACTGTGACAATTTAAAGCCTTATAGTATTCTTCCTCCACTGTGACAATTTAAAGCCTTATAGTATTCTCCCTCCACTGTGGCCATTTAAAGCCTTATAGTATTCTCCCTCCATTGTGACAATTTAAAGCCTTATAGTATTCTCCCTCCACTGTGACAATTTAAAGCCTTATAGTATTCTCCCTCCACTGTGACAATTTAAAGCCTTTTAGTATTCTCCCTCCACTGTGACAATTTAAAGCCTTGTAGTATTCTCCCTCCACTGTGACAATTTAAAGCCTTATAGTATTCTCCCTCCACTGTGACAATTTAAAGCCTTGTAGTATTCTCCCTCCACTGTGACAATTTAAAGCCTTATAGTATTCTCCCTCCACTGTGGCCATTTAAAGCCTTATAGTATTCTCCCTCCACTGTGACAATTTAAAGCCTTATAGTATTCTCCCTCCACTGTGACAATTTAAAGCCTTATAGTATTCTCCCTCCACTGTGGCCATTTAAAGCCTTATAGTATTCTCCCTCCACTGTGACAATTTAAAGCCTTATAGTATTCTCCCTCCACTGTGACAATTTAAAGCCTTGTAGTATTCTCCCTCCACTGTGACAATTTAAAGCCTTATAGTATTCTCCCTCCACTGTGACAATTTAAAGCCTTGTAGTATTCTCCCTCCACTGTGACAATTTAAAGCCTTATAGTATTCTCCCTCCACTGTGACAATTTAAAACCTTATAGTATTCTCCCTCCACTGTGACCATTTAAAGCCTTATAGTATTCTCCCTCCACTGTGGAATCTTTAAATCCATTGGTTGCATTCCAAATGGCACCCTTTTCCCAATATAGTGCAATAATTTTGACCACATCCCTATTTTATTTTATATTTTATTTCACCTTTATTTAACCAGGTTGGCTAGTTGAGAACAAGTTCTCATTTACAATTGCGACCTGGCCAAGATAAAGCAAAGCAGTGCGACACAAACAACAACACAGAGTTACACATGGAATAAACAAGCGTACAGCCAATAACACAATCGAAAAAAAAAAAATGAAAGTCTATATACAGTGTGTGCAAATGGCGTGAAGAGGTAAGGCAATAAATAGGCCAAATAGATTTTTCAGTAGTTTAGTTGGAATAGGGTCCAATATGCAGCTTAAAGGTTTTAGAGGCCATGACTATTTTCATGGATGTGTCAAGAGATTAGGGATCCTAGGTCCTGGCCGTGTTGTGCAGACTCAAGACAACTGAGCATTGGAGAAATACACAGATTTAAAGAGGAGTCCGATAATTTGCTTTCTAATGACCATGATCTTTTCATCAACGAAGTTCATAACTGTATCACTGCTGAGGTTATATCTACACGACTCTAACAGAGTCAAATACAGCCTCTATTTGCTGTTTGGGTTTTTCGGCTGGGTTTCTGTACAGCACTTTGTGACATCAGCGGATGTAAGAAGGGCTTTAAAAATACATTTGATTTGAGGTGAAAGTATGACCCTTTGTGACTTTCTCACTCATCCTTATTCACAATTAATTCAGGATTATCCGTAATCATGGTAGTATCCATATTATTGTAGAAGTGGTTAGAAACATATTAACACATTATAATATAAGTTGCTCATCTTTATCCAAGAGTGTAAATCATTTGGGAGACCACTGTATATATATATAGTCGTGGCCAAAAGTTTTGAGAATGACACAAATATTAATTTCCACAAAGTTTTCTGCTTCAGTGTCTTTAGATATTTTTGTCAGATGTTACTCTGGAATACTAAAGTATAATTACAAGAATTTCATAACTGTCAAAGGCTTTTATTGACAATTACATGAAGTTGATGCAAGAGCCAATATTTGCAGTGTTGACCCTTCTTTTTCAAGACCTCTGCAATCCGCCCTGGCATGCTGTCAATTAATTTATGGGCCACATCCTGACTGATGGCAGCCCATTCTTGCATAATCAATGCTTGGAGTTTGTCAGAATTTGTGGGTTTTTGTTTGTCCACCCGCCTCTTGAGGATTGACCACAAGTTCTCAATGGGATTAAGGTCTGGGGAGTTTCCTGGCCATGGACCCAAAATATCGATGTTTTGTTCCCCGAGCCACATAGTTATCACTCTTTCCTTATGGCAAGGTGCTCCATCATGCTGGAATAGGCATTGTTCGTCACCAAACTGTTTCTTGGGAGAAGTTACTCTCGGAGGATGTGTTGGTACCATTCTTTATTAATGGCTGTGTTCTTAGCCAAAATTGTGAGTGAGCCCACTCCCTTGGCTGAGAAGCAAACCCACACATGAACGGTCTCAGGATGCTTTACTGTTGGCATGACACAGGACTGATGGTAGCGCTCACCTTGTCTTCTCCGGGCAAGCTTTTTTCCGAATGCCTCAAACAATCGGAAAGGGGATTCATCAGAGAAAATGTCTTTGCCCCAGTCCTCAGCAGTCCAATCCCTGTACCTTTTGCAGAATATCAGTCTGTCCCTGATGATTTTCCTGGAGAGAAGAGGCTTCTTTGCTGCCCTTCTTGACACCAGGCTATCCTCCAAAAGTCTTCGCCTCACTGTGCGCGCAGATGCACTCACACCTGCCTGCTGCCATTCCTGAGCAAGCTCTGTACTGGTGGTGCCCCAATCCTGCATTTGAATCAACTTTAGGAGACGGTCCTGGCGCTTGCTGGACTTTCTTGGGCGCCCTGAAGCCTTCTTCACAACAATTGAACCACTCTCCTTGAAGTTCTTGATGATCCGATAAATGCTTGATTTAGTTGCAATCTTACTGGCAGCAATATCCTTGCCTGTGAAGCCCTTTTTGTGCAAAGCAATGATGACGGCACGTGTTTCCTTGCAAGTAACCATGGTTGACAGAGGAAGAACAATGATTCCAAGCACCACCCTCCCTTTGAAGCTTCCAGTCTGTTATTCGAACTCAATCAGCATGACAGAGTGATCTCCAGCCTTGTCCTCGTCCACACTCACACCTGTGTTAATGAGAGAATCACTGACATGATGCCCTGTGGCAGGGCTGAAATGCAGTGGAAATGTTTTTGGGGGATTCAGTTCATTTGCATGGCAAATTAATAAAAATTCATCTGATCACTCTTCATAACATTCTGGAGTATATGCAAATTGCCATCATACAAACTGAGGCAGAAGACTTTGTGAAAATTCATATTTGTGTCATTCTCAAAACTTTTGGCCACGACTGTAGTTCTGATTTCTCCAATCGTGTTCACAGCTTGTAAAACGTCTCACCAGGACGTCTCTCACAAGTCAGAGAAAAACGCCTGGTTTCACTGTACCGACTGGCTGTGGCTAAGCAGAGCTGGCTTCACTGTACCGACCGGCTGTGGCTAAGCAGAGCTGGCTTCACTGTACCGACCGGCTGTGGCTAAGCAGAGCTGGCTTCACTGTACCGACCGGCTGTGGCTAAGCAGAGCTGGCTTCACTGTACCGACCGGCTGTGGTTAAGCAGAGCTGGCTTCACTGTACCGACCGGCTGTGGCTAAGCAGAGCTGGCTTCACTGTACCGACCGGCTGTGGCTAAGCAGAGCTGGCTTCACTGTACCGACCGGCTGTGGCTAAGCAGAGCTGGCTTCACTGTACCGACCGGCTGTGGCTAAGCAGAGCTGGCTTCACTGTACCGACCGGCTGTGGCTAAGCAGAGCTGGCTTCACTGTACCGACCGGCTGTGGCTAAGCAGAGCGTGTCTGTTTCCTAAAGGGCACCCTATCCTCTCTTTAGTGCACTACATTAGACTAGAACCCTATGGAGCCCTGGTCAAGAGGGTTCCATTTGAGACGCAAGTACTTCCAAGATGCCGTAGCAGTCTTGTCTCGTCCCATGTGTGTATATATCTTTTTCTTCGCGTTCTTTTTAATATTTTTCCTAAACCTCAACTTCAAAATACTCTCCTGTAACCCGCCTCACCCAATGTGGCGTGGATCTTTTTTTTTCTAAAGTATTTCTATTTCCCTCTGAACTGGAATACCTCAACTGAATCTAGCTAGCTAACTAGCTACCAGCTATCAATCAGCTAATCACTGCTAGTGGTCATCAGCTAACCTTTAGCTCGGAAAGCTCTCGCCAGTTCGTACAACGCTTTTCAAACCAGAGCATACCGGACCTATTTTTCTCTCCATATCCCCGAATTCATACCGCAAACTCTGAACCTTTTCATCTGGATCATCACAGCTAGCTAACCACAAGCCGGGTTGACTACTCCTGGCTAACGTTTCCGTCCCGGAGCTAGCAACAACTAGCCTGGGGCTATCCCATGCTAGACTCATCTCCCGGCTTACTCCTGGGCTACAATATCCGGACCCTTTCTACTGCCGATACGGGGCACGGAACCCCACCGATCTTCTACGACTGGAATACCGACATAATCTGCCCGAGGATTCCAACAGGCCCCTCAGGCGCGACGCCGGCCGAAGGCCCATTCTGCTAACCTGCCAGGCCTACTAGCTACTAGCTGCCTAGAGCTACTTGGAACCCTACTAACTCCACGACTGGTCTATCGACGTCACTGCACGAAGAGCCAAAAACAGACTTACCCCCATCGTGACGTCCCCCAAAGGCTAACTTGCTAGCCCCGGTCTACTAACTGCTAGCTTGCCTGCCCCGGTCTGCTAACTGTTAGCCCCTGCTAACTGCTTGCTTGCTAACCCGGTCTGATAACTGCTAGCTTGTTTAGCCCCGGCCTACTAACAGTTAGCGTGTTAGCATCAACCAGCTAACTGTCTGTAAATTACTACAACTACAATACCTCTTTCGCCATCTGGCTTGGATCCTTAGTCGACACGACGCCCTGTCTCACCTCCACAACAGGTCTGTCGACGAATACTCCATCCGTTGTGCCTTCAACCGGCCTCCATCGGACGCTGGAGCAGACACTTCTACAAGCCCCGGGCTACTAACTTTAAACGCCGTGTCGCCCGCGTGCTATCGTAGTAACGACTACTCCGCGACTTCTCTGTTCCTTCTATTGCTGCCCCCTGGAACCTATGATCACTTGGCTACATAGCTGATGCCCGGTACTCCATTCTGTTTATTTATTTTTTGTTTATTTATTTTTGTTTATCTGTCGGCCCCAGCCTCTAACTCAGGCCCTGTGTGTAGTTAAGCGACCCTCTCTGCCCATTCATCGCCATTTTACCCGTTGTTGTTTTAGCTGATTGGTTGTTGTTGTCTTAGCTAGCTCTCCAAATCAACACCTGTGATTAATTTATGCCTCGCTGTATGTCTCTCTCATATGTCAATATACCTTATATACTGTTGTTTAGATTAGTTATCATTGTTTTAGTTTACAATGGAGCCCCTAGTTCCACTCATTATACCTCTGATACCTCCTTTGTCCCACCTCCCACTCATGCGGTGACCTCACCCATTACAACCAGCTTATCCAGAGATACAACCTCTCTTATCATCACTCAGTGCCTGGGCTTACCTCCACTGTACCCGCACCCCACCATACCCCTGTCTGCACATTATGCACTGAATCTATTCTACCACGCCCAGAAATCTGCTCCTTTTATTCTTTGTCCCCAACGCTCTAGGCGACCAGTTTTGATAGCCTTTAGCCGTACCCTCATCCTACTCCTCCTCTGTTCCTCGGGTGATGTGGAGGTAAACCCAGGCCCTGCGTGTCCCCAGGCACCCTCATGTGTTGACTTCTGTGATAGAAAAAACCTTGGTTTCATGCATGTCAACATCAGAAGCCTCCTCCCTAAGTGTGTTTCACTCACTGCTTTAGCACACTCCGCCAACCCTGATGTCCTTGTCGTGTCTGAATCCTGGCTTAGGAAGGCCACCAACAATTCTGAGATTTCCATATCCAGCTACAACATTTTCCGTCAAGATAGAACTGCCAAAGGGGGAGGAGTTGCAATCTACTGCAGAGATAGCCTGCAAAGTTCTGTCATACTTTCCAGGTCTATACCCAAACAGTTTGAACTTCTAATTTTAAAAATGAACCTCTCCAGAAATAAGTCTCTCACTGTTGCCGCCTGCTATCGACCCCCCTCCGCTCCCAGCTGTGCCCTGGACACCATTTGTGATGGTGAGTTCACCATTTGTGATGGTGAGCTATCTTCAGAGTTCGTTCTGTTAGGTGACCTAAACTGGGATATGCTTAACACCCCGGCAGTCCTACAATCTAAGCTAGATACCCTTAATCTCACACAAATCATCAAGGAACCCACCAGGTACAACCCTAAACACCTCCACTGTTTTCAATCAGGATCTCAGCGATCACTGCCTCATTGCCGGTATCCGCTATGGGTCCGCGGTCAAACGACCACCCATCATCACTGTCAAACGCTCCCTAAAACACTTCTGCGAGCAGGCCTTTCTGATCGACCTGGCCCGGGTATCCTGGAAGGATATCGACCTCATCCCATCAGTCGAGGATGCCTGGACATTCTTTAAAAGTAATTTCCTCACCATCTTAGATAAGCATGCCCCGTTCAAAACATGCAGAACTAAGAACAGATATAGCCCTTGGTTCACTCCAGACCTGACTGCCCTTGACCAGCACAAAAACATCCTGTGGCGGACTGCAATAGCATCGAATAGTCCCTACGATATGCAACTGTTCAGGAAAGTCAGGAACCAATAAACGCAGTCAGTCAGGAAAGCAAAGGCTAGCTTTTTCAAGCAGAAATTTGCATCCTGTAGCTCTAACTCCAAAAAGTTTTGGGAAACTGTAAAGTCCATGGAGAACAAGAGCTCCTCCTCCCAACTGCCCACTGCACTGAGGCTAGGTAACACTGTTATGCTGATGAAGGAGGACCCAAAAGCGACGAAATAGAAACAGAGTCTTTATTCCAGTCTTAGACAAAAACGATACTCCTGATATATCAAAGGTAAAAACAAAACAGGAAAACTGAAATCCTCTCGTCAGTAGAGATGAACGACTGGAGACGCGACCACTAGACACCTGCTCACACGCAGCATCTGATGAAGGCAAAAACACGATAGGGCGGAACAAGGACACAGAACAGCAAACATCAAACAAGAATCCGACAAAGACAGAAGCAGAAAACAGAGGGAGAAATAGGGACTCAAATCAGAGGGCAAAATAGGGGACAGGTGTGAAAGAGTAAATAAGGTCGTTAGGAGAATGAGAACCAGCTGGGAGCAAGAACGGAACGAGAGAGAGAGAGAGCGGGAGAGGGAAAAAGGAAGGAGGAGAGAGAGGAAATAGAAAGAGGGAAAGAACCTAATAAGACCAGCAGAGGGAAGCACAGGGACAAGACATGAAGATCAAAGACAAAACATGACAGTACCCCCCCACTCACCAAGCGCCTCCTGGCGCACTCGAGGAGGAACCCTGGCGGCGACGAAGGAAATCATCAATCAACGAACGGTCCAGCACGTCCCGAGATGGAACCCAACTCCTCTCCTCAGGACCGAAACCCTCCCCCTCCACTAAGTACTGGTGACCACGTCCCTGAGAACGCATGTCCATGATCTTCCGTTCCTTGTAAATAGGTGCGCCCTCGACAAGGACGGGAGGGGGGGAGGGAAGACGAACGGGGGCGCGAAGAAAAGGCTTGACACAAGAGACATGGAAGACAGGGTGGATGCGACGAAGATGTCGCGGAAGAAGCAGTCGCACAGCGACAGGATTAACGACCTGAGAGACACGGAACGGACCAATGAACCGTGGAGTCAACTTGCGAGAAGCTGTCGTAAGGGAAAGGTTACGAGTGGAAAGCCACACTCTCTGACCGCGACAATACCTAGGACTCTTAATCCTACGTTTATTGGCGGCTCTCACAGTCCTCCCCGCTGACGAAGGCAGACCGGTAATAAAGTCTAAGGCGATCTGAGACCATGGTCGAGAAGGAATGGGAAGCGGTCTAAGACGACCGGCAGGAGAAGAGTTACCTGACTTAGTCTGCGCGCAGTCCGAACAAGCAGCCACAAAACGGCGCGTGTCCCGCTCCTGAGTAGGCCACCAAAACCGCTGGCGAATAGAAGCAAGCGTACCCCGAACGCCGGGGTGACCAGCTAACTTGGCAGAATGAGCCCACTGAAGAACAGCCAGACGAATAGAGACAGGAACGAACAGAAGGTTACTAGGACAAGCGCGCGGCGACGCAGTGTGAGTGAGTGCTTGCTTTACCTGTCTCTCAATTCCCCAGACAGTCAACCCGACAACACGCCCTTCAGGGAGAATCCCCTCGGGTTCCGATGGCGACAATCGATGAGAAAAGTAAGCGCAAGGATGGACCTTATCGTCAGACTGGAAGCGCTGGGACAGAATGGCTCCCTCGCCCACCTCTGAAGCGTCAACCTCGACAATGAATTGTTTAGTGACGTCAGGAGTAACAAGGATAGGGGCGGATGTAAAACGCTTCTTGAGGAGATCAAAAGCTCCCTGGGCGGAACCAGACCACTTAAAGCAAGACTTGACAGAAGTCAGAGCTGTGAGAGGGGCAGCCACTTGACCGAAATTACGAATGAAACGGCGATAGAAATTAGCGAAACCGAGAAAGCGCTGTAACTCGACACGTGACTTAGGAACAGGCCAATCGCTGACATCCTGGACCTTAGCGGGATCCATCTGAATGCCTTCAGCAGACAGATAATCATCGAGAGCCTTACGTTCGGGAGCCGACAGAGAGAATAATCTACCCCGAGGAGAAGTGGTCCCCGGATGGAGATCAATACAACAATCATACGACCGGTGAGGAGGAAGAGAGTTGGCTCTGGACCGACTGAAGACCGTGCGTAGATCATGATATTCCTCCGGCACTCCTGTCACATCACCAGGCTCCTCCTGAGTAGAGGGGACAGAAGAAACAGGAGGGATAGCAGACATTAAACACTTCACATGACAAGAAACGTTCCAGGAAAGGATAGAATTACAAGACCAATTAATAGAAGGATTATGACATACTAGCCAGGGATGACCCAAAACAACAGGTGTAACAGGTGAACAAAAAATCAAAAAAGAAATGGTCTCACTGTGGTTACCAGATACTGTGAGGGTTAAAGGTAGTGTCTCATATCTGATACTGGGGAGAGGACTACCATCTAAGGCGAACATGGGTGTGATCCTCCCTAACTCTCTGAGAGGAATGTCATGTTTCCGAGCCCATGCTTCGTCCATAAAACAACCCTCAGCCCCAGAGTCTATCAAGGCACTGCAGGAAGCAGCCGACCCGGTCCAGCGTAGATGGACCGACAAGGTAGTACAGGATCTTGATGGAGAGACCTGAGTAGTAGCGCTCACCAGTAGCCCTCTGCTTACTGATGAACTCTGGCCTTTAACTGGACATGACATGACAAAATGTCCAGCAGAACCGCAATAGAAGCAAAGGCGGTTGGTGATTCTCCGTTCCCTCTCCTTAGTCGAGATGTGAACACCTCCCAGCTGCATGGGCTCAGTCTCTGAGCCGATGGAAGGAGATGGTCGAGATGCGGAGAAGGGAAACCCCGTTAACGCGAGCTCTCTTCCACGAGCTCGGTGACGAAGATCTACCCGTCGTTCTATGCGGATGGCGAGTGCAATCAAAGAGTCCACGCTGGAAGGAACCTCCCGGGAGAGAATCTCATCCTTAACCTCAGCGTGGAGTCCCTCCAGAAAACGAGCGAGCAACGCCGGCTCGTTCCAGTCACTGGATGCAGCAAGAGTACGAAACTCTATAGAGTAATCCGTTATGGATCGATCACCTTGACATAGGGAAGCCAGACCCCTGGAAGCCTCCTTCCCAAAAACTGAACGATCAAAGACCCGTATCATCTCCTCCTTAAAGTTCTGATAAACGTCAGAACACTCAGCCCTTGCCTCCCAAATAGCTGTGCCCCACTCCCGAGCCCGCCCAGTAAGGAGTGATATGACGTAAGCGATCCGAGCTCTCTCTCCAGAGTATGTGTTGGGCTGGAGAGAGAACACAATATCACACTGGGTGAGAAAGGAGCGACACTCAGTGGGCTGTCCAGAGTAACATGGTGGATTATTAACCCTGGGTTCCGGAGACTCGGAAGACCAGGAAGTAGCTTGTGGTACGAGACGAAGACTCTGAAACTGTCCTGAGAGATCGGAGACCTGAGCGGCCAGGGTCTCAACGGCATGACGAGCAGCAGACAATTCCTGCTCGTGTCTGCCGAGCATTGCTCCCTGGAACTTGACGGTAGTGTTGAGAGAATCCATAGTCGCTGGGTCCATTCTTGTTCGGATTCTTCTGTTATGCTGATGAAGGAGGACCCAAAAGCGACGAAATAGAAACAGAGTCTTTATTCCAGTCTTAGACAAAAACGATACTCCTGATATATCAAAGGTAAAAACAAAACAGGAAAACTGAAATCCTCTCGTCAGTAGAGATGAACGACTGGAGACGCGACCACTAGACACCTGCTCACACGCAGCATCTGATGAAGGCAAAAACACGATAGGGCGGAACAAGGACACAGAACAGCAAACATCAAACAAGAATCCGACAAAGACAGAAGCAGAAAACAGAGGGAGAAATAGGGACTCAAATCAGAGGGCAAAATAGGGGACAGGTGTGAAAGAGTAAATAAGGTCGTTAGGAGAATGAGAACCAGCTGGGAGCAAGAACGGAACGAGAGAGAGAGAGAGCGGGAGAGGGAAAAAGGAAGGAGGAGAGAGAGGAAATAGAAAGAGGGAAAGAACCTAATAAGACCAGCAGAGGGAAGCACAGGGACAAGACATGAAGATCAAAGACAAAACATGACAAACACGGTCACCACTGATAAATCCATGATAATCGAAAATTTCAATAAGCATTTCTCAACGGCTGGCTATGCCTTCCTCCTGGCTACTCCGACCCCGGCCAA
Organism: Salvelinus fontinalis; assembly: GCF_029448725.1. Taxonomy (NCBI): domain Eukaryota; kingdom Metazoa; phylum Chordata; class Actinopteri; order Salmoniformes; family Salmonidae; genus Salvelinus; species Salvelinus fontinalis. The sequence continues at coordinate 80,382,269 of NC_074670.1, forward strand.
CAGAGCCGCCTCCCCCGCAGTTACTCACCCAAGCCTCCCCAGCTTCTCCTTCACCCAAATCCAGACAGCAGATGTTCTGAAAGAGCTGGAAAACCTGGACCTGCACAAATCAGCTGGGCTAGACAATCTGGACCCTCTCTTTCTAAAACTATCCGCCACCATTGTTGCAACCCCTATTTCCAGCCTGTTCAACCTCTCTTTCGTATCATCCGAGATCCCTAAAGATTGGAATGCTGCCGCAGTCATCCCCCTCTTCAAAGAGGGTGACACCCTAGACCCAAACTGTTACAGACCTATATCCATCCTGCCCTGCCTATCTAAAGTCTTCGAAAGCCAAGTTAATAAACAGATCACTGACCATTTCGAATCCCACCGTACCTTCTCCGCTGTGCAATCCGGCTTCCGAGCCGTCACGGGTGCACCTCAGCCACTCTCAATGTACTAAACGATATCAAAACCGCCATCGATAAAAGACAGGACTGTGCAGCCGTCTTCATCGACCTGGCCAAGGCTTTCGACTCTGTCAATCACCGTATTCTTATCGGCAGACTCAATAGCCTTGGTTTTTCTAATGACTGCCTCGCCTGGTTCACCAACTACTTTCCAGACAGTGTTCAGTGTGTCAAATCGGAGGGCCTGTTGTCCGGTCCTCTGGCAGTCTCTATGGGGGTGCCACAGGGTTCAATTCTCAGGCCGACTCTTTTCTCTGTATATATCAATGATGTCACTCTTGCTGCGGGCGATTCCCTGATCCACCTCTACGCAGACGACACCATTCTGTATTCTTCTGGCCCTTCCTTGGACACTGTTCTAACTAACCTCCAAACGAGCTTCAATGCCATACAACACTCCTTCCGTGGCTTTCAACTGCTCTTAAACGCTAGTAAAACCAAATGCATGCTTTTCAACCGTTCGCTGCCCGCACCCGCCCGCCCGAATAGCATCACCACCCTGGACGGTTCCGACCTAGAATATATAGACAACTACAAATACCTAGCTGTCTGGCTAGACTGTAAACTCTCCTTCCAGACTCATATTAAACATCTCCAATCCAAAATCAAATCTAGAATCGGCTTTCTATTTCGCAACAAAGCCCACTTCACTCACGCCGCCAAACTTACCCTAGTAAAACTGACTATCCTACCGATCCTCGACTTCGGCGATGTTATCTACAAAATAGCTTCCAACACTCTACTCAGCAAACTGGATGCAGTCTATCACAGTGCCATCCGTTTTGTTACCAAATTACCTTATACCACCCACCACTGCGACCTGTATGCTCTAGTCGGCTGGCCCTCGCTACATATTCGTCGCCAGACCCACTGGCTCCAGGTCATCTATAAGTCTATGATAGGTAAAGCTCCGCCTTATCTCAGTTCACTGGTCACGATAACAACACCCACCCGTAGCACACGTTCCAGCAGGTATATCTCACTGATCATCCCCAAAGCCAACACCTCATTTGGCCGCCTTTCCTTCCAGTTCTCTGCTGCCAATGACTGGAACGAATTGCAAAAATCGCTGAAGTTGGAGACTTTTATTTCCCTCACCAACTTTAAACATCAACTATCTGAGCAGCTAACCGATCGCTGCAGCTGTATATAGTACATCTGTAAATAGCCCACCCAATCTACCTACCTCATCCCCATACTGTTTTTATTTATTTACTTTTCTGCTCTTTTGCACACCAGTATCTCTACTTGCACATCATCATCTGCTCATGTATCACTCCAGTGTTAATCTGCTAAATAGTAATTATTCGCTTCTATGGCCTATTTATTGCCTACTTCCTCATGCATTTTGCACACAATGTATATAGACTTTCTTTTTTCTACTGTGTCATTGACTTGTTTATTGTGTTATTGGCTTGTTTATTGTTTACTCCATGTGTAACTCTGTGTTGTTGTCTGTGTCACACTGCTTTGCTTTATCTTGGCCAGGTCGCAGTTGTAAATGAGAACTTGTTCTCAACTAGCCTACCTGGATAAATAAAGGTGAAATAAAAAAATAAAAAAATAAATAAAAGCCAAATCTACGTTGCGGGAAAGGTGTTTTTCAGAGCCAGAAATGGACTGTCTCTGCCTGGGCCCAGTTTGTGTTAGGCTACGGCTTGGTGGGATGTCATTGAACATTAAGGCTTTGTGTGTGCGTGTGTGTGTGCTTCTATAGAGGTTATATCTACATGACTCTAACAACAGTCTAATACAGCTTCTATAGAGGTTATATCTACATGGCTCTAACAGAGTCTAATACAGCTTCTATAGAGGTTATATCTACATGACTCTAACATAGTCTAATGCAGTCTCTAGAAAGGTTATATCTACATGGCTCTAACAACAGAGTCCAATACAGCGTCTATAGAGGTTATATCTACATGGCTCTAACATAGTCTAATGCAGTCTCTAGAAAGGTTATATCTACATGGCTCTAACAACAGAGTCCAATACAGCTTCTATAGAGGTTATATCTACATGGCTCTAACATAGTATAATGCAGTCTCTAGAAAGGTTATATCTACATGGCTCAAACAACAGAGTCCAATACAGCTTCTATAGAGGTTATATCTACATGGCTCTAACAACAGAGTCCAATACAGCTTCTATAGGGGTTATATCTACATGGCTCTAACAACAGAGTCCAATACAGCTTCTATAGAGGTTATATCTACATGGCTCTAACATAGTTTAATACAGCTTCTATAGAGGTTATATCTACATGGCTCTAACAACAGAGTCTAATACAGCTTCTATAGAGGTTATATCTACATGGCTCTAACAACAGTGTCCAATACAGCTTCTATAGAGGTTATATCTACATGGCTCTAACATAGTCTAATGCAGTCTCTAGAAAGGTTATATCTACATGGCTCTAACATAGTATAATGCAGTCTCTAGAAAGGTTATATCTACATGGCTCAAACAACAGAGTCCAATACAGCTTCTATAGAGGTTATATCTACATGGCTCTAACAACAGAGTCCAATACAGCTTCTATAGGGGTTATATCTACATGGCTCTAACAACAGAGTCCAATACAGCTTCTATAGGGGTTATATCTACATGGCTCTAACAACAGAGTCCAATACAGCTTCTATAGAGGTTATATCTACATGGCTCTAACAGAGTCTAATACAGCTTCTATAGAGGTTATATCTACATGGCTCTAACAGAGTCTAATACAGCTTCTATAGAGGTTATATCTACATGACTCTAACATAGTCTAATACAGCTTCTATAGAGGTTATATCTACATCTCCACAGCTGTAGTGTTTCTTCACAGCTGTAGTCTGTTTCTTCAGTCTTCTGAGTCATGTGTCACACAGTAACAATCTCATAATATCTAATATTTCATTGAGATTCACAATGAATAATCAACACAGTGTGTCCCCACACCCCCACGGATAAACAGAGACTAGTTTGACGACCGGACCACAGGATATTATTAGGATATTTTGATTACAATAAAATTGTCCTACAGTCTTTTTAGTCATGAGGTCTGGGTTTCACACAATTATGAAAGCTCTTCTGCAGTTTGATACTAATCAACACCAGTGTCCTCACAATCTCCCATTTTCCCATCGTACATTCCCATGTCCCCACATGTCACTGACAGAGGACAGGGACAAGGAAACACAGCCTCTGGTTAGAGAATGAAATGGGGTGTGGCCAGAGTAAGGGATGAAAGGAGCACATCAAGGGCTGATTCCTCTGGTTGTGGAGACTGCTTCTGTGAGGACATTAGTGTTGTGAGGACATTAGTGTTTAAGGACATTAGTGTTTAAGGACAATAGGGTTGATGATTCCTGCTGGCTCCCTCTGTAAATGTTGGTATTACACAGATTTTACACACACACACACACACACACACACACACACACACACACACACACACACACACACACACACACACACACACACACACACACACACACACACACACACACACACACACACACACACACACCTTACCATCATGTTCCTACAACAGCAACTCACCACCAGGTTCCTACAACAGCACCTCACCACCAGGTTCCTACAACAGCACCTCACCACCAGGTTCTTCCAACAGCACCTCACCACCAGGTTCTTCCAACAGCACCTTACCACCAGGTGCTTACAACAGCACCTCACCACCAGGTTCTTACAACTGCACCTTACCACCAGGTTCTTACAACAGCACCTTAGCATCAGGTTCTTACAACTGCACCTTACCACCAGGTTCTTCCAACAGCACCTCACCACCAGGTTCTTCCAACAGCACCTCACCATCAGCTTTCTACAACAGCACCTCACCACCAGGTTCTTCCAACAGCACCTCACCACCAGGTTCTTACAACAGCACTTCACCATCATGTTCCTACAACAGCACCTCACCACCAGGTTCTTACAACAGCACCTCACCACCAGGTTCTTCCAACAGCACCTTACCACCAGGTTCTTCCAACAGCACCTTACCACCAGGTTCTTACAACAGCACCTCACCACCAGGTTCTTACAACAGCAGCTCACCACCAGGTTCTTCCAACAGCACCTCACCATCAGGTTCCTACAACAGCACCTTACTACCAGGTTCTTACAACAGCACCTCACCACCAGGTTCTTCCAGCAGCACCTCACCATCAGGTTCTTCCAACAGCACCTCACCACCAGGTTCTTACAACAGCAGCTCACCACCAGGTTCTTACAACAGCACCTTAAAATGAGGTTCTTACAACAGCACCTCACCACCAGGTTCTTACAACAGCACCTCACCACCAGGTTCTTACAACAGCACCTTACCACCAGCTTCTTACAACAGCACCTTACCACCAGGTTCTTACAACAGCACCTCACCACCAGGTTCTTACAACAGCACCTTACCACCAGCTTCTTACAACAGCACCTTACCACCAGGTTCTTACAACAGCACCTCACCACCAGGTTCTTACAACAGCACCTCACCACCAGGTTCTTCCAACAGCACCTTACCACCAGGTTCTTCCAACAGCACCTCACCACCAGGTTCTTCCAACAGCACCTCACCACCAAGTTCTTCCAACAGCACCTCACCACCAGGTTCTTACAACAGCACCTTACCACCAGGTTCCTACAACAGCACCTTACCATCAGGTTCTCACAACAGCACCTCACCACCAGGTTCCTACAACAGCACCTCACCACCAGGTTCTTACAACAGCACCTTACCACCAGGTTCTTACAACAGCACCTTACCACCAGGTTCCTACAACAGCACCTTAAAATTAGGTTCTTACAACAGCACCTCACCACCAGGTTCCTACAACAGCACCTTAAAATTAGGTTCTTACAACAGCACCTCACCACCAGGTTCTTACAACAGCATCTTACCATCATGTTCCTACAACACCACCTCACCACCAGGTTCTTACAACAGCACCTCACCACCAGGTTCTTACAACAGCACCTTACCACCAGGTTCTTACAACAACACCTCACCACCAGGTTCTTCCAACAGCACCTCACCATCAAGTTCTTACAACAGCACCTCACCATCAGGGATCACATGCCCAGCACTGTACTGGCAGTGGCTTTTGTTAAAAGCATCTGGGAAGTGGCATATTTTACATTCATTCAACTTTAACCACTCTTTAAAAATATCAGACATGGAATCCTCAACATCTTGTGAGAGTTCCTCAAAGCATTGATACTTTCCTTGTTTTGGCCTGTTTTCGTTTGATTCACAGTGGTGTGTGTTTGTCTGGCTGGCACGAGGGACTACATTTACAGGGACTCTTTTGTATCTCCATATTCATCTCTAGTAGTGATGCCTGGGGTCAGCGGTTACTGTTTATCCATACAAAGTGAGTCATTGTGGTGTTAATGGACTCAAGACACTGTTGCTCTCACTGCCTTTGGTGCTTTTGTAGTTCAACGTCTAAATGTTTGCCACTGTGATTCAACATCGATGAAAGATTCTCTAACAAAAAACGTCTCAGTGTATTAAATGGGTCTCATACCATGTAATGGCTATGTAATTACAAATGGCAACCATGATACAATAACTCACCAAATAGAATTTTCCACAGCGATCGGCTAATCGGTACTTGATGAAAACACATCTTCTCTCTTGTTCTTAGTGTTCCACCACCGCAGATCCTACATCAGAGGAGAAACCTGACAATGTGTTTATTCACTAAAACCAATGACACCAGCGTTAAAGCACATCAGTTGTAACCCAGGTTATTGGATTCTGTTGGAATGTGAAAACAGACATCTGATTGGCTGAGGTGGGTGTAGCACTAGGGCCACAGTACGAGGTCTACGAGGCTTTACCTGAACCCGATTCATTTCCTGCTAACTGCCTACCGTCAATGTGATATCACCTATGACCCATTCAAATGGGGTTTAAGAGGTGTTTACTTTAGCTTTAGAGAGCTTTAGTTGAGTTCAAATTGAGATTATCAACATCTATGTATGTATTATATAGGAAAATGTCTTCAGAACAAGACAAACAGGTCAAAACTAGAAAGTCGTTCTATTGGCCAACGTGCAATCACTGGAGAATAAACTGGATGAGCTCCGTTCGAAAATATCCTTCCAACGGGACATTAAAAATTGTAATATCTTATGTTTCACCGAGTCGTGGCTGAACGACGACATGGATAATATACAGTTGGCATGGTGATCCGAGCATCGGCAGGACAGAACTGCTACGTCTGGTAAGACGAGGGGTGGGGGCGTCTGTCTATTTGTCAATAACAGCTGGTGTGTAATGTCTAATACTAAGGACGTTTTGAGGTATTGCATGCCTGAGGTAGAGTACCTCATGATAAGCTGTAGACCAAACTCTCTACCAAGAGAGTTCTCTTCTATATTTTTGATAGCCATCTATTTACAACCACAAATCGATGCTGACACTAAGACCGCACTCAACGAGCTGTATAAGGCCATAAGGAAACAAGAAAATGCTCATCCAGAAGCAGCGCTCCTAGTGGCTGGGGACTTTAATGCAGGCCAACTTAAATCCGTTTAATCTCATTTCTACCAGCATGTCACATGTGCAACCAGAGGATAAAAACACTAGACCACCTTTACTCCACACACAGAGATGCCTACAAAGCTCTCCCCCGCCCTCCATTTTGACAATCTGACCATTATTTTATCCTCCTGATTCCTGCTTACAAACAAAAACGAAATCAAGAAGTACCAGTGACTCGCTCAATATGGAAGTGGTCAGATGGTGCTACGCTACAGGACTGTTTTGCTAGCTGAGACTGGAATATATCACCTCAGTCACCAGCTTCATCAATAAGTGCCACGACGACGTTGTACCCACAGTGACCGAACGTACATATCCCAACCAGAAGCCATGGATTACAGGGAACATCTGCACCGAACTAAAAACTAGAGCTGCCGCTTTCAAGGAGCGGGACACTAATCTGGACACTTATAAGAAATCCCGCTATGCCCTTAGACGAACCGTCAAACAGGCAATAATATAAGACTAAGATTGAATCCAACTACACCGGCTCTGTCGCTCGTCGGATGTGTCAGGGCTTGCAAGCTATTATTGGACTACAAAGGGAGACCCAGGCGCAAGCTGCCCAGTGACGCGAGCCTACCAGACGGGCTAAATGCCTTTTATGCTCTTCGAGGCAAGCAACACTGAAGCATCTATGAGAGTACCAGCTGTTCAGACGACTGTGTGATCACGCTCTCCGCAGCCGATGTGAGTAAGACCTTTAAACAGGTTAACATTCACAAGGCCGCAGGGCCAGACGAATTACCAGGACGTGTACTCTGAGCATGCGCGGACCAACTGGTAAGTGTCTTCACTGACATTTTTAACCTCTCCTTAACCAAGTCTGTAATACCTACATGTTCCAAGTAGACCACCATAGTCCATGCGCCCAAGAAGCAAAGGTAACCTGCCTAAATGTCTACCGCCCCGTAGCACTCACGTCAGTAGCCATGAAGTTTTTTGAAAGGCTGGTCATGGCTAACATCAGCACTATCATCCCGGAAACCTTAGACCCACTCCAATTCGCATACCTCCCCAACAGATCCACAGATGACACAATCTCAATCGCACTCCACACTGCCCTTTCCCACCTGGACAAAAGGAACACCTATGTGAGAATGATGTTCATTGACTACAGCTCAGCGTTCAACACCACAGGGCCAACAAAGCTCATTACCACAGGTAGACTCCAATCAAGTTGTAGAAACATCTCAAGGATGATCAATAGAAACAGGATGCACCTGAGCTCAATTTCGAGTCTCATTACAAAGGGTCTGAATACTTATGTAAATAAGTTATTTATGTTTTTTATTTGTAATACATTTGATAAAATGTAAAAAAAAAAAAAAAAACAGTTTTCACTATGTCAATATGGGGTGTTGTGTGTAGATTGCTGAGATGTTTTATGCATTTAATCCATTTTAGAATAAGTCTGTAACGTAACAAAATGTGGAAAAAGTCAAGGGATCTCAAAACTTTCCGAAGGCAAGTCTAGGTCCAAAAGTCTCCTTAACAGCTTCTACCCCCAAGCGATAACAATGAATCAAAAGGCCACCTGGACTATCTCAATCAATCAATCAAGTTTATTTTATATAGCCCTTCGTACATCAGCTAATATCTCGAAGTGCTGTACAGAGACCCAGCCTAAAACCCCAAACAGCTAGAATGCAGGTGTAGAAGCACGGTGGCTAGGAAAAACTCCCTAGAAAGGCCAAAACCCAGGAAGAAACCTAGAGAGGAACCAGGCTATGAGGGGTGGCCAGTTCTCTTCTGGCTGTGCCAGGTGGAGATTATAACAGAACTATGCCAAGATGTTCAAAAATGTTCATAAGTGACAAGCATGCTTAACAAGTCAGATAATAAGTTGCATGGACTAACTGTGTGCCATACATGGTGTTTAACATGGTTTTTGAATGACTACCCCACCTCTGTACCACACATTTACAATTATCGGTATAATCCCTCAGTCAAGTAGTGAATTTCAAGCAGATACAACGCCAAAGACCCGGGAGGTTTTCCAATGTCATGCAAAGAAGGTCATTGACTATCCCTTTGAGCATGGTGAAGTTATTACACTTTGGATGGTGTATCAATACACCCAGTCACTACAAAGATACAGGTGTCCTTTTAACTCAGTTGACAGAGAGGAAGGAAACCACTCGGGAATTTCACTGTGAGGCCAATGGTGATTTTAAACCATTTACAGAGTTAAATGGCTGTGATAGAAAATGGAGGATGAATCAACAACATTGTAGTTACTCCACAATACTAACATAAATGACAGCTAAGGTAATACTGCACAACATGTGACAAAGAAATGTTTTTTCCTGAATACAAAGTATTATGTTTGGGGCAAATCTAACAACACTGAGTACCACTCTTCTTATTTTCAAAAATGGTGGTAGCTACATCATGTTATGTGTATGCTTGTCATCGACAAGGACTAGGGAGTTTGTTTTAGGATATAAAGAAAATAAATAGAGCTAAGTGGAGGCAAATTCCTAGAGGAAAACCTGGTTCACTCTGCTTTCCAACAGACACCGGGAGACAAATCCACCTTTCAGCAGGACAATAACCTAAAACGCAAGGCCAAATATACACTGGAGTTACTTACCAAGATGACATTGAATGTTCCTGAGTGGCCTAGTTACAGTCTTGACTTCAAACTTGAAAATGGCTGTCTAGCAATGATCAACAACCAATTTGACAGAGCTCGAATCATTTTAAAAAGAAAAACAGGCAAATATTGTATAATCCAGGTTTGCAAAGCTCTTAGAGATCTTAACCCAGAAAGACTCACAGATGTAATCGCTGCCAAAGGAGATTCTAACATGTATTGACTCAGAGGGTTGAATACTTATCTAAATCAACATTTTAGTGTTTTATTTGCCATTAATAAAAAATAAATGACATTTCTTCCACTTTCACAGAGTATTTTGTGTAGATCGTTGACAAAAAGAATAACAATTAAATTCATTTAAATTAATTAAATTAAATAATTCCACTTTGTAACAACAAATTGTGGAAAAAGTCAAGGGGTTTGAACACTTTCTGAAGGCAATGTAAAAGAGTTGAAATCTACCTTGACAATTACCTCGTCTAACCTTGTACCCCACGCACATTGACTCGGTACGGTACCCCCTGTATATAGCCTCCACATTGACTCGGTACGATACCCCCTGTATATAGCCTCCACATTGACTCGCTACGGTACCCCCTGTATATAGCCTTGTTATTGTTATTTTACTATGTTACTTGTTATAAAAAAATTCACTTCAGTTTTTTGAGTCAATATTTTCTTAACTGCATTGTTGGTTAAGGCACTATTCTTCATTCATACACTGAACAGAAATGTTAATCCAACATTTAACGCAAGATTTTACTGAGGTACACTTCATATAAAGAAAAGCATTGAATTGAAATAAATAAATTCATTAAGACCCTAATCTATGGATCAGAAAACCAGTCAGTACCTGGTGTGACTACCATTTGTCTCATGCAGTGCGACACATGTCCTTCGCATAGAGTTGATCAGGCTGTTGATTGTGGCCTGTTGAATGTTGCCCCCACTCCTCTTCAATGGTTGTTCAAAGTTGCTGTGTATTGGCGGGAACTGGTACACACTGTCGTACACATAAAAGCAGAGCATCCCAAACATGCTCAATGGGTGTCATGTCTAGTGGGTATGCAGGCCATGGAAGAACTTGAACATTTTCATCTTAAAGGAATTGTGTACAGATATTGTGACATGGGGCTGTGCATTATCATGCAGGAAAAATGAGGTGATGGTAGTGGATGAATGGCATGACAATGGGCCTCAGGATCTAGTCACGGTATCTCTGTCCATTCAAATTGTCCATTGCTTATGCCTGCCCATACCATACCAGCCCCACTGCCATTATGGGGTACTCTGTTCACAATGTTGAGATAGGTAAACTACGCCATACATGCGTCTTCCATCTGCCCGGTACAGTTGAATCCGGTATTCATCCGTGAACAGCACACTTCTCCAGTGTTCAAGTGACCATCGAAGGTGAACATTTGCCCACTGAAGTTGGTTACAACGCCAAACTGTAGTCTGGTCAAGACGATGAGGTGAGTACGATGAGTACGCAGATGAGCGTCCCTGAGATGCCTGACAGTTTGTGCAAAAAATATTAGGTTGTGTAAACCCACAGTTTCATCATCTCTTTAGTTGGCTGGTCTCAAACGCAGGTGAAGAAGCCGGATGTGGAGGTCCTGGGCGGGCGTGGTTACACGTGGTGTGCGGTAGTGAGGCTGGTTGCACGTACTGCCAAGTTCTCTAAAACAAGTTGGAGGCGATCCCTCAAAAATTGTATACATCTGTGGCATTGTGTTGTGTGACAAAACTGCACATTTTAAGAGTGGCCTTTTATTGTCCCCCAGCACAAGGTGCACCTGTGTAATGATCATGCTGTTTAATCAGCTTTTTGATATGCCACACCTGCCAGGTGGATGGATTATCTTGGTGAAGGAGAAATGCTCACTAACACGGATGTAAACAAATATGTGCACCAAAAATTGAGAGAAATACACTTTTTGTGCGAATATGGAACATTTCTGGGATCTTTTATTTCAGCTTATGAAACGTGGGACCAACACTTTACATGTTACGTTGATATTTTTGTTAAGTTTAGTACATAAATTACACTGAACAACTAGAACAACAAGATGTGGTTATATTGTATTCATGTAAAACTCATCTGAAAAACCATATATGTTCAATTAGTATACTCAAAGTATATGTAGTATAATACATTGCAGAACAACACAATATAACCAGGAAGGATAACATATTAAAGTGTAAAACTGCAGTATTTACAAATAGTGGATTTATGTCCTGTATCAGATCACCATGACGACTTGTTTTTAACTACGAACCACAGCTTTGTAATTAATTTAATCACATCAATATCTCAATATGTGTCATTAATACATAAATTATACTGTTATTTGGTATACATAATAAATGTACTTGTTTTTGCAAGTAAAAAAAAAGTATTCTCAATTTATTTTTGGAGTCAACATTAAAATAGAAAAATAAGTGTGAAGTGCGTCATACTAAATACGTTACAGAGATGATATCGGGACAATTAGTAAATGACCATAATAAGAAGGATTAATATAATGAACTGTATTAATGTAAAACTCATCTGAATACACATAGTACAGGCTAACACTAGAGCGTTAGATAGAGGGAGGAAACAAACACAAGCTGTGAACAGGAACACGATAATGTGTGTTTAAGTAGTGTGTGTTGTTTGAGTAGTAGGTGGCCTAGTGGTCAGAGCGTTTGGCCAGTCACCGAAAGGTTGCTGGTTTGAATCCCCGACCTGACAAGGTAAAACTCTGTCGTTCTACCCCTGAACAAGGCAGTTAACCCACTGTTCCCCTGAACGAGGCAGTTTAACCCACTGTTCCCCTGGACGAGGCAGTTTAACCCACTGTTCCCCTGAACGAGGCAGTTAACCCACTGTTCCCCTGAACGAGGCAGTTAACCCACTGTTCCCCTGAACGAGGCAGTTAACCCACTGTTCCCCTGAACGAGGCAGTTAACCCACTGTTCCCCTGAACAAGGCAGTTAACCCGCTGTTCCCCTGAACAAGGCAGTTAACCCACTGTTCCCCTGAACGAGGCAGTTAACCCACAGTTCCCCGGTAGGCCGTCATTGTAAATAAGAATTTGTTCTTAACTGTCTTGCCTAGTTAATAGATAAAGGTTAAATAAAATAGTGTGTATAGGACAGTTCTTCATAATATGTCGTCCTACAAGTGCTATATTCATTCAATATACTTCATTGCTTACTTCTACCGCTTTTTCCTCTCTAAAATGTATATGGTTTCAAATCAAAACAAAATTATACTCCAGTTCTCATCAATTCATCTTCCATCTCCTCACTTTTAAACAAGAGTCCCGATGGTTCTTAGCCAATAACAAAAATAAAATAAATAACACATTTTATATTGTAGCAATGTGAGGACATCCAACGACAAATAAAAAAAACAACGACTGGAGAAAGAGATCACACGGACTTGTTTGATCAGTGTGACTATCGAGAATACTGCAGTCTCCCTGGTGTGAGGCAGTCAACTGAGAGGGCTCCTGAGTGACGCAGCAGTCTAAGGCACTGCATCTCAGTAGTAGAGGCATCGCTGCAGTCCCTGGTTCAATTCCAGACTCGTGCATTGGCCCGGCGTCGTCCGGGTTTGTTTCAGCGTCGTCCGGGTTTGGCCCGGCGTCGTCCGGGTTTGGCCGTGGTAGGCCGTCATTGTAAATAAAGAATTTCTTCTTAACTGACTTTCCTGGTTAAATTCCAAACACCCTGTGGAACTGTCTGTCTGCTCCCTCCTACAATGACAACAGTATACTACAATCTGCAAAAACATTACATTAATTACTATAGTATATACTACAGTTGTTTTACTACAGTATTTATACATGAGTTAACTGTAAACACTACAGTTTACTACAGCAAATACCACAGTATTCACTGTAGTGTTTTTGCGGACTTACTACAGTAAAGTGAATACTACAGTATTTATACCTTAGTATAAGAGAGGAGAGAGAGAGAGCGAGGGGGAGAGAGGGGAGAGAGGGGGAGAGAGAGAGGGAGCGAGGGGGAGAGAGGGGAGAGAGAGGGGGCGAGGGGAGGAGAGGGGAGAGAGAGGGAGAGAGAGAGAGGCTGTCCTTAGATAACGATTGAGCAAACATTTGGATCAGAACAATGATTCTTAGTGATGGTGGAGCAGTTAGTCAGATGGGTAAATCCATTCATCCACTAACACTTCTGTCCCCTGGAAAGATACCAGTGTTGTTCAGCTACTTTAACTTCAGTAATTCATAAACGCTAAAGTTCGTCGAAGATAGCAGAACGAAAACAGCTGACTTGTGGTAGTCTTATTGGGACCAACCTTCAGCCTATTCACACAAACAGTATATGAGTGGCAATATCTGTACTATAAGATGACTGTGCAGCGGTAGTTTGGGTCGGTGGACACGCTGGAGCCGTCTGCCTTGATTACAGTGGTCTTGGAGGAGTTCTGCTGCGAACTCCTCAAATCCTTCCTGTGACAGAGACGCTCGCGGTAGTTCTGAGCGAAGATGAGCAGCATCAGAGGGTTAATGCAGCTGTGGGAGTAACTCAGACAGATCGTGATGTTGTAGACATACACAAAGGTGTTGGTCGGCCTGTTGTTGCTCAAGTTAATCACCTGGATCACGTGATACGGGCTCCAGCACACCAGGAAGAGAGCAATGACCATCACCACGGTCTTGGTGGCGCGCTTCGCCCAGACAGACTGTTTACGCTTGACTCGGCGGATGGATCTGAAGACGTGGTAGAGGGTGAGGGAGTAGAAGGTGGAGATGATGATGAGAGGGAAGATGAAGCCCAGGATGGACTGGTAGAGAGTGTACCAGTACATGTCCTCAGGACCGTCCAGGAACATCATGCATATCTCCAAGTCGCTCTTCCTCACCACCATGGCGTAGATCATGACGGGCACGGTCAGCAGGAAGCTGCCGACCCACACCAGGATGTTGATGATGATGGTCCACTGGATGGTCCGCTTCTCTGAGGAGGGGTGGACGATGGCAATGTATCTAGAAACAAAGAGACACATCAGTTAGGGACCAGGGGTTAGAGGTCAGGGAGGTCACGGAGCACCATTAAATCCATTATTAAAACATAAAAAAATGATGGCACCACAATAAACCTACCAAGAGAGAGCCGCCCACCAAATCTCACGGACCAGGCAAGGAGGGCATTAATCAGAGAGTCAACAAAGAGACCAAAGATAACCCTGAAGGAGCTGCAAAACTCCTCAGCGGAGATTGGAGTATCTGTTCATAAAACAACTTTAAGCCATACACTCCACAGAGCTGGGCTTTACGGAAGAGTGGCCAGAAGGAAAAGCCATTGCTTAAAGAAAAGAATAAGCAAACACGTTTGGTGTTCACCAAAAGGCATGTGGGAGACTCCCCAAATATATGGAAAAAGGTACTCTGGTCAGATAAGACTAAAATTGAGCTTTTTGGCCATCAAGGAAAATGCTATGTCTGGCTCAAACTCAACACCTCTCATCACCCCGAGAACTTCATCCCCACAGTGAAGCATGGTGGTGGCAGCATCATGCTGTGGGGATGTTGTTCATCGGCAGGGACTTTGAAACTGGTCAGAATTGGACTGTTGGATGGCGCTAAATACAGGGAAATTCTTGAGGGAAACCTGCATACTGCTAAAGTTACACGTGAGTGGTTTAAGGGGAATCATTTACAGCCATACAGAACATACATTTCTGAGCACCTCTCAGACGTATGGTTTTTTACTAATAGTTACTGTAGACAGTAAAGGACAAAGGACAATAGGGAGGTTGGTTGGGGAGGACGGGTGGGTGTACACTATGACCATCTAGCATGTTCGAGACACGTCAGGGACAACTGTAGCATTTTTAGTTTGGTTTCATGACATCCAATTGGTAGTTACAGTCTTGTCCCATCGCTGCAACTCCTGTACGGACTCAGGAGAGGTGAATGTCGAGAGCCGTGCGACCTCCGAAACACGACCCCACCAAGCCACACTGCCCGCTTCACCCGGAAGCCAGCCGCACTAATGTGTCGGAGGAAACACTGTACAGCTTTCGCCCGAAGTCAGCATTCATGCACCCGGCCACCACAAGGAATCGCAAGAGTGTGATGGAACAAGGACATCACAAGCAGCCAAACCCTCCCCTAACCCGGATGACACTGGGACAATTGTGCGCCACCACATGGGTCTCCATGCTCCACGGTCGGGTGCGTCACAGCCCGGGATTGAACCTGGATCGGTAGTGACGCCTATAGCACTGCGATTCAGTGCCTTAGACCGCTGCGCCACTCGGGAGGCCACCCTTCCCCTTATTCTAACCTTAACCCATTTCACCTAACCTGCTAAGGTTAGGAAAACAGATTATCGTTGTGAAGAGATACAGATTATAGAAAACAGATTATTGTATTCAGGGATGTGACTGTGTTGTGAAGAGATACAGTAGATGTATTTGAGTTCATGTGTATGTGCAGACCGGATGTGCATTTTATGGGGTGGGTGGGTGGGTGGGTGGGTGGGTGGGTGGGTGGGTGGGTGTGTGTGTGTGTGGGTGGGTGGGTGGGTGGGTGGGTGGGTGCGTACTTGCTATATTGTATTTACTTCGCCACCATGGCCTTTTTTTGCCTTTACCTCAAATTGTATATAGACTTATTTTTCTACTGTATTATTGACTGTATGTTTGTTTTACTCCATGTGTAACTATGTGTTGTTGTATGTGTCGAGCTGCTTTGCTTTAATCTTGGCCAGGTCGCAATTGTAAATGAGAACTTGTTCTCAACTTGCCTACCTGGTTAAATAAAGGTGAAATAAAATTTAAAATTAAAAAAATCCCAAGAAAAGCAAACAGTAATTAGTTAACTTGGAATAAAACGTTTTGTGTTTGAATATATAATATAATAATATAGCCTATTCATACAGTATTTCCCCTGAGAGCAGTCGGAACTCTAATCATGATGTTACATTAAATAAATCTAATAATGTGATGGGGGAATCAGTTGGCTTCATCCTTAAAGCTTATTATTATTTCTTATCTTATTCTATATATAGTGCATTTTTCAACAGAGTCCTATACTGCCCTATCAAGAAAAAAGAGGTAGTAACTGCTCATTTGTCATTTGGTCGAAAATAAGTTTATATAATTTTTGCTACATTAATATACATAATTAATCATGTGGACAAGTATCCTGCCTTTATTGTGTTTTGGAGAAAATGGGGGTCATGTTAGCTGTAACTGCATGAAGTTACTGTGAAAACCAAGGTAAATAATAATAAAAAATCTCAGTTCCACACTATAAGCAGATACTGCCTTTATTTGTTGCTTGGTAGGTACTGCCCTGGTCAGAAGTAGTGCACTACCCCCTATGGGCCCTGGTCAGAAGTAGTGCACTACCCCCTATGGGCCCTGGTCAGAAGTAGTGCACTACCCCCTATGGGCCCTGGTCAGAAGTAGTGCACTACCCCCTATGGGCCCTGGTCAGAAGTAGTGCACTACCCCCTATGGGCCCTGGTCAGAAGTAGTGCACTACCCCCTATGGGCCCTGGTCAGAAGTAGTGCACTACCCCCTATGGGCCCTGGTCAGAAGTAGTGCACTACCCCCTATGGGCCCTGGTCAGAAGTAGTGCACTACCCCCTATGGGCCCTGGTCAGAAGTAGTGCACTACCCCAAATGGGCCCTGGTCAGAAGTAGTGCACTACCCCCTATGGGCCCTGGTCAGAAGTAGTGCACTACCCCAAATGGGCCCTGGTCAGAAGTAGTGCACTACCCCAAATGGGCCCTGGTCAGAAGTAGTGCACTACCCCCTATGGGCCCTGGTCAGAAGTAGTGCACTACCCCAAATGGGCCCTGGTCAGAAGTAGTGCACGACCCCCTATGGGCCCTGGTCAGAAGTAGTGCACTACCCCCTATGGGCCCTGGTCAGAAGTAGTGCACGACCCCAAATGGGCCCTGGTCAGAAGTAGTGCACTACCCCCTATGGGCCCTGGTCAGAAGTAGTGCACTACCCCCTATGGGCCCTGGTCAGAAGTAGTGCACTACCCCCTATGGGACCTGGTCAGAAGTAGTGCACTACCCCCTATGGGCCCTGGTCAGAAGTAGTGCACTACCCCCTATGGGCCCTGGTCAGAAGTAGTGCACTACCCCCTATGGGCCCTGGTCAGAAGTAGTGCACTACCCCCTATGGGCCCTGGTCAGAAGTAGTGCACTACCCCCTATGGGCCCTGGTCAGAAGTAGTGCACTACCCCCTATGGGCCCTGGTCAGAAGTAGTGCACTACCCCCTATGGGCCCTGGTCAGAAGTAGTGCACTACCCCCTATGGGCCCTGGTCAGAAGTAGTGTACTACCCCCTATGGGCCCTGGTCAGAAGTAGTGCACTACCCCCTATGGGCCCTGGTCAGAAGTAGTGCACTACCCCCTATGGGCCCTGGTCAGATATAGTGTACTACCCCCTATGGGCCCTGGTCAGAAGTAGTGCACTACCCCCTATGGGCCCTGGTCAGAAGTAGTGCACTACCCCCTATGGGCCCTGGTCAGAAGTAGTGCACTACCCCCTATGGGCCCTGGTCAGAAGTAGTGCACTATTAAGGGATGTAACCCATGGCACTGGCATATGCCCAAGGTCATGAGTTGAATTCCTTCAAGGATCACATACTAAATGAATGAATGCACTCACTGTACTATAGAGCGTCTGCTAAATTACTTAAATGTAATGTAATGTACTATAGGTGGCTTTTTGATGAAAACATTTGCAAAGTGGCATACCGTATACTATTATAATATAATAACATTTTAGGATTAATTGAGCTGGGAGCTGATAAAAAGTCACATATAAGCTGTCATGAATACGTAAACAAAGTTAGACTGATGACTGGCGTACTGCTTGATGTACAACACGAAGTCAACCACGGTTACATTCCGAATAGCACCCTATTCCCTAAATAGTGTCCTATATTTAACCGGAGTCCTATGAGCCCTTGTCAAAGGTCGTGCACTACATTTGAAAAAAAAAAGGGTACATTTGGCATGCATTGAATCCTAAAATAAACGATCAGAGATACAGATTGTTGAAAACAGTTTTTTACTGCTGATGTTAAATCAAATTAAAGTTAAGTCTACAGCCATCTGCTGTACTATGCTGCTGGACTTAACCAGCGTGTGTCATATGTCTATGAACGAAGGAACATAACCCTACAGCCATTCTCTGATATCAGAGAATTAAAGAGGAAGAATTTGCTCTGCACTAGTTATATCTTTCATGATACTGAATACATCCAAGGCAGGTCAAGGGATGGAGATAATACTGTAGAGATATCTACATATGGACCATAGAGATAATACTGTGGAGATGTCTACATATGACCATAGAGATAATACTGTAGAGATGTCTTCATGACCATAGAGATATTACTGTAGAGATGTCTACATGACCTTAGAGATATTACTATAGAGATGTCTACATGACCACAGAGATATTACTGTAGAGATGTCTACATGACCTTAGAGATATTACTGTAGAGATGTCTACATTACTGTAGAGATATTACTGTAGAGATGTCTTCATGACCATAGAGATAATACTGTAGAGATGTCTACATGACCTTAGAGATATTACTGTAGAGATGTCTACATTACTGTAGAGATATTACTGTAGAGATGTCTTCATGACCATAGAGATAATACTGTAGAGATGTCTACATATGACCATAGAGATAATACTGTAGAGATGTCTTCATGACCATAGAGATAATACTGTAGAGATGTCTACATATGACCATAGAGATAATACTGTAGAGATGTCTACATATGACCATAGAGATAATACTGTAGAGATGTCTACATGACCACAGAGATATTACTGTAGAGATGTCTACATTACTGTAGAGATATTACTGTAGAGATGTCTTCATGACCATAGAGATATTACTGTAGAGATGTCGTCAGAGAAGAGCACTTTTTGCCAGTCCTGTCTTGTCCAGCGACGGTGGGTTTTTGCCTATAGACCATGTTGTTGCCGGTGATGTCTGGTGAGGACCTGCCTTACAACAGGCCTACAAGCACTCAGTCCAGCCTCTCTCAGCCTATTGCGGACAGTCTGAGCGCTGATGGAGGGATTGTGCGTTCCTGGTGTAAATCTGGCAGTTGTTGTTGCCATCCTGTACCTGTCCCGTAGGTGTGATGTTCGGATGTACCGATCTGTTGCCGGTGTTGCTACACGTGGTCTTCCACTGCGAGGACAATCAGCTGTCCGTCTTGTCTCCCTGTAGCGCTGTCTTGGGTGTCTCACAGTACGGACATTGCAATTTATTGCCCTGGCCACATCTGCAGTCCTCATGCCTCCTTGCAGCATGCCTAAGGCACGTTCACGCAGATGAGCAGGGACCCTGGGCATCTTTCTTTTGGTGTTTTTCAGAGTCAGTAGAAAGGTCTCTTTAGTGTCCTAAGTTTTCATAACTGGGACCTTAATTGCCTTCCGTCTGTAAGCTGTTAGTGTCTTAACGACCGTTCCAAAGGTGCATGTTCATTAGTTGTTTATGGTTCAATGAACAAGCATGGGGAAACAGTGTTTAAACCCTTTACAATGAAGATCTGTGAAGTTTTTTGGATTTTTACGAATTATCTTTGAAAGAGAGGGTCCTGAAAAAGGGACATTTCTTTTTTTGCTGAATTTAGAATAATAGTGAAATAACACATGGAATCATGTAGTAACCAAATACGTTTTAAACAAATCAAAATATATTTTAGATTTTAGATTCTTCAATGTAACCACCCTTTGCCTCGATGACAGCTTTACACACTCTTGGCATTCTCTCAACCAGCTTCATGAGGAATGCTTTTCCAACAGACTTGAAGGAGTAATCAGACATGCTGAGCACTTGTTGGCTGCTTTTCCTTCACTCTGCTGTCCAACTCATGACAAACCCTCTCAATTGTGTTGAGGTTGTGTGATTGTGGATTGCCAGGTCATCTGACACAGAACTCCATCAACTCTCCTTCTTGGTCAAATAGCCCTTACACAGCCTGGAGGTGTGTTGGGTCATTGTCCTGTTGAAAATCAAATGATAGTCCCACTAAGCCCAAACCAGATGGGATGGTGTATCGCTGCACAATGCTGTGGTAGCCATGCTGGTAAAGTGCACCTTGAATTCTATATAAATCACGGACAGTGTCAGCAGCAAAGCATACCAACACCATCAGTGGTTTCTTTGCATCAATTCGATCATAAAGGCCTGATTCATGCAGTCTCCTCTGAACATGTTGAGATGTGTCTGTTACTTGAACTCTGTGAAGCATTTATTTGGACTGCAATCTGAGGTGCAGTTAAAACTCTAATGAACTTATCCTCTGTAGCAGAGGTAACTCTGGGTCTTCTTTTCCTGTGGCGGTCCTCATGAGAGCTAGTTTCATCATAACATAATGCTTGATGGTTTTCGCGACTGCACTTGAAGAAACATTCAAGGTTCTTGAAATGTTCCACATTGACTGACCTTCAAGTCTTAAAGTAATGGTGGACTGTCGTTTCTCTTTGATTAGATTTTAGCTGTTATTGACATAATATGACCTTGGTCTTTTACCAAATAGGGCTATCTTCTGTATAGCACCCCAACCTGATTGGCTCAAACGCATTAAGAAGGAAAGAAATTCAACAAATTAACTTTTAACAAGGCACACCTGTGAAATGAAATGCATTCCAGGTGACTACCTCATGAAGCGGGTTGAGAAAAAAAAAATCAATATATTTTGATTTGTTTAACACTTTTTTGGTTACTACACCGAAAACACTCAACCAGGCTGTGTAAGGGCTATTTGACCAAGGAGAGTGATGGAGTGCTGCATCAGATGTCCTGGCCTCCACAATCACCCGACCTAAACCCAATTGAGAGGGTTTGGGAAAAGCAACCAACAAGTGCTCAGCATATGTGGGAACTCCTTCAAGTCGGTTGGAAAAGCATTCCTCGTGAAGCTGGTTAAGACAATTTCAAGAGTGTGCAAAGCTGCCATCAAGGCAAAGGGTGGTTACTTTTTTCAACTTTGTTTCTATTGAACACAATTAAAGGCATTTTAATTAACTATATGAAAAGTACCCTGGTCCTCCATTCTTTTTGCAAAGGTGGCTACTTTGAAGAATCTCAAATATAAAATATATTTTGATTTGTCGAACATTGTCGAACACAATTACTACATGATTCCATATGTGTTATTTTTATAGTTTTGATGTCTTCACTATTATTTCACAATGTAGAATATAGTACAAATAAAGAAAAACTCTGGAATGAGTAGGTGTGTCCACACTTTTGACTGGTACTGTAGGTTTGAAAATGATTATGTTTTAGTCAAAATGTATATCTGTTTGCACTTCTTGCGGTCAATCTGCAATCTACAAATTAATTTGTAATAACGCTCCGGTCCCGACCATCCGCTCACTAGATCCCTGCTCTTGACCATTAGCCAGGGTCATATAATAAACGGCTGCATAACAGTAATGTGTTCTTCTTACTAACGTATAGGTTCCAACTTACGTTATAATCATATCCTACACCACGTTATATCTACCTGAATACATACATGTAATAGAGGAGGGAGACCTAATTGATGCTATATTCGACACCTGTCTTTGTCATGATCAAACTGACACCTATTGAATTTGGAGAGATGGAGACTTACCTGTCAATACATAGCACCGTTACAATCCCCACGGTAGTGAACTGGTTGCTAACATCCACCACCACGACAGCTTTGCACATGAAGTCCCCGAACACCCACTGTCTGTCTCGGACCAGCTGGTGAATGTTGAAGGGCATCACCAGCAGGAAGAGCATATCTGCGATGGCCAAGTTCAGCACGTAGATGTCCGAGACAATCTTTTTCTTGCATGTCGCCACTGCGTATATCACCAAACCGTTGGCGATCACTCCTATTGTACACAGGATGCCGTATATGGACGGGAATATGTGCATAAAAGTCGCCAGGTCGACGAAGCTGGGTGAGGACTGAGTCTTGTTCACACATGACGAGTTGTTGGCGAAGTTACTGACTTCTTTGTAATTACAAAATATGTCCGAGCTATTCATAATCATCTTTAGATCTTCCGATATTTGCCGCCCTTGGTCGTAATTGATAACGCGCGGATCAGTATTAGGCTATAGATAAGCACTAACACTGTCACGCCGACAAGGCATACTGTACTAGCTTCTATCCAAATTTCTAGCGGCACAATTTGGGCACCTATTCTGGATAAACTGCAGCGCGCCTATCCTTTGGTTGATTCACTTCTTTATCTTGTAATGGACTACAGCTCAAGTAAAGTGTTTCGATGAGATTCTGCTGAAGGATCGATCATTCTCACCAAACTTGGGAATGATGCCTCTTGGAGAACACATTATTCACTCAGGACTGGACCTCCCCGTTCGTCTCCACTGCGCTCTCTCCCTACCCAATAGCGCACCTCACTTTCACTGACTCAGTGAACGATAAGACAATCCGATTGTAGTCTCCTCCATTCAAAAGATCCCTCGCAGGTTCATTTAACACGTCATTAAAACATCAATCAAGTTTAGAGAAAACTGATTGGGAGATAAGTGAGTAAATCCTACCACAAAACAAATGGTGATTTGTTTCTTGCTCTGATAAACAGCTCATCCATGCACCCTGTTGCGCATGTCAGAAGTAAATTGACTTGTGTCACGATGTTGTGATTTAATGTTGCTCCATCCAGATGGACAACATCAATGACATACTGTTGTTTCCTAATAGTATGTAGGCCTTCTATATGTCAATCACAGAATCACACAGATTGGTTCGAATATACAGCCAATGATTCAATGAAGAATCGTTAAACAATGATACATTATTTTAGTCAACAGATCCTTTAGTATGTTTTAAAGGAATCAAATCCAGTATGTTAGAAATGAAACATATCCTTTCAGTGGAGGCTCCTCAGAGGAGGAAGAGGAGGACCATCCTCCTCAGTGAATGTTATACAAATACATTTTTAAAAACATTTATAAAGTTATCATTTTTAGATACAACTATAATAAATATTAACACGTCACTAAATTTTTTATTGAAACACAATATTTTGCAATTAAGGTCTACAATAGCCTCAACAGCACTCTGTAGGGTAGCACTATTGTAACGGTTCTCTTCCTCCTCTTCATCCGAAGAGGAGGAGCATGGATTGAACCAAGGCGCAGCGTTTTGAAATGACATAATTTTAATTAAACAAGACGGGAAAAACACGAAACGAAACCACTTGAAATAATTAACAAAATAACAAAACGAATGTAGACAAACCTGAACATACGAACTTACATAAAACACGAAGAACGCACAACAGGAAAAATGACTACATAAAACGAAGAACGCACGAAACAGTCCCGTATGGTGCAACAAACACTAACACAGGAGACAACCACCCACAACAAACAGTGTGAAACACCTACCTTAATATGACTCTCAATTAGAGGAAACGCCAAACACCTGCCTCTAATTGAGAGCCATACCAGGCAACCCTTAAACAAACATAGAAACAGAAAACATAGACTGCCCACCCAAACTCACGTCCTGACCAACTAATACATACAAAACTAACAGAAACAGGTCAGGAACGTGACAGCTATGGTGTAGCCGGAGGACAGCTAGCTTCATGGTTCTCACCCCCTTCCATAGACTTACACAGTAATTATGATAACTTCCCGGAGGATGTCCTCCAACCTATCAGAGCTCTTGCAGCATGAACTGACCTGTTGTCCACCCAATCAAAGGATCAGAGAATGAATCTAGTACTGAAAGCATAAACTACAGCTAGCTAGCACTGCAGTGCATAAAATGTTGTGAGTAGTTGACTCAAAGAGAGAGAGAAGACATTAATTGAACAGTTTTGAACAAATTAATTTCTTCCAAAAGGAAGGAGAAGCAAGAGAGAGACTGAGAGAGATTGTCAATTTTCTCCCCTTTTCAGTTTCACGTACTTAGCTAGCAAATACAGCTAGCTAGTTTAGCCTACCCAAACACCCATGTCAAACAGAGGGATGCAATGTTACCTAATTGGTTATGACTTTCCAAAACAACACTGGAACTCTTCCAAGTCAAGGTAAGCTTTGGGTTTTACTAATTTATTGCCACCGGGGCCCGCCGGTGTTACTGCTTACTGACTATACATTGTAACATTACTGTGCAATTGTAGCAGGTTTACTAACGCGTTATGGTGGCTACTTTGAAGAATCTAAAATATATTTTGATTTGTTTAACACTTTTTTTTGCTTACTATATGATTCCATATGTGTTATTTCGTAGTTTTGACGTCTTCAAATACAACGTGGCTGCTATGAAAGTAAACTGTGTTTACCCGTGATCAGAGCGCGCAAGGCGGTATTGAATGTCTGCCACTGTCTGTCTATGTGTCACTGTCCATCACCTTATGTTTGTCTCTCGACCTGTGTGCACCTACATTGTAAACTGTCATTCATAGGCCAGGTTGTAGCAACCTCATGATGTGTACAGGGACAATTAGAGTATTATGTAGTAGCCTAATGCTGTTACATTCAACTTGGTGAATGGAATATGAATGACAGTCATCCAATATTCTGTAATATAAATAAGGCTATGCTC